>NC_056748.1:529980175-530167675 GCF_019279795.1 Protopterus annectens
AAAAAAAAATCTTTCGACTGTAACTCACCACTCTCCTAAATAAAGAACACATCTTCTAGGTACCTCTTAAAAAGGAACAGAGGCACATAATGGATTAAAAGAATAATTTACAGCATAAAGGACTTCAATTCAGCTGCACAAATCATAGCATACAGAGTGGTTACTACTAATCCTTCAAAGACCCCTTTCTCTTGCAAAAAGTCCTGTCCACAGAGTTAAATACATTGTGATAAATAAACTCCATAAGAATCAATGAAATGTTCACAGAGTTAAATACATTGTGATAAATAAACTCCATAAGAATCAATGAAATGTTCACAGAGTTAAATACATTGTGATAAATAAACTCCATAAGAATCAGTGAAATGTTCACAGAGTTAAATACATTGTGATAAATAAACTCCATAAGAACCACTGAGACATAGTACACTGGAGATTAAAGCCTGAATTTGTCATAAAGGAGAACAACTCTGTCAATCTCTCCACATTAGGTAACATTGTATAAAATGCTGTTATTTGACCGTTACCAAGGCAGAATGCTTCAATATTTATAATTCTGTATTATGTCAGTTAAGTGACCTAAGCCTTGAAGATTTTGTACTAGTCTATTTAGCAAGACGATAAAGTTGCTTATGTATAAATTTCTCCACAGTCTCAGTCAGGAGTCATTCATGATGAGTGTTGGACATAGGGTTAGACTGGTAAGGTTTTTATAAACTTTGGGTATACCATAAATCACTTAACCAGAAGTACTCATGGGTTACCCTGAAAAGGGGCATTTGTGTCTAGCGAGCTAGCCCAGTCAATAGGTAAAATAAAAATTAAATTGATAACTGTAATTTTGGCCAGATTCTTCTTTAAAAATCTACCTAATTGACTTGTTCCATATCCCATCTAATCTTCACATAATGACAGGGTCAGAGAATATTTCCTTGCATTGTTGTCAATGACAGGTTCCAACATGAGTGCTAAGTAATATTCCTTATCCAAAACAACCATCCCCTCTTGTCTGCAGATACATTTCATATTCATACGTTGTATTTTGACCTGTGAGACAATCATGGAATAATTAAGCAGATGGTGGTATATGCATACAGAGGGACTCTATGTATAAAAAGCAGCATGCCAAAGTGAAAAAAATTAAATGCATCTTCGAATGGGAAAACCTAAGAGACCCTGTTCATTTTAACAGATATTGACATTTTGCTATGCATGTATCTACAGTGCTGACAAATGTAATTTGAAATTGATTGCATACATTACTTTTTCATTTATCATGTAGTCTAAAACGTTGTCACTACAGCAAGATCTGATGTTGTTAAGTTCAATACTTTTGTATGTGACCATGTGATTTGCACTTCATGAACTCCAGCAGTCCTTCTGAAATTGCTGATCTTTGAATTATAGATGATGTTTCTTGCTGAAGTGATGGGTCATTTCCTGTGCTTCTTTCTCACTGCTTGAAGAATGATCCCATTTTTTTCTGTATTAGCTTCTCACTAAGGTATATACACCATCTCATTTATTATTTGTCCGAACAGAGAATGCAGTTTATTATTTTACATTTTGATATAGTAGCAGGTACAGCTGTATTGCTTTTTGCTACTTTTTCTCTTTACCTTGCTAAGGTGTGTTATTCTTCTGCATTACATCTAATAGCAGGCAGCATTCAATACAAAAATAAAATAAATCTAACAATGTAAAGAACTAAAATGAAATGCACAGATATATGTGTGTGTGTGTGTGTGTGTGTGTGTGTGTGTGTGTGTGTGTGTGTGTGTGTGCATGTGCGCACATTTGTATGTGTGCATTTATGCATGTATGTGGGTGGCATGCATACATGTGTGTGCGTTTGTGTGTGTGTGTGTGTGTGTGTGTGTGTGTGTGTGTGTGTGTGTGTGTGTGTTTGTGTGTGTGTATGTGCACACATTTGTGTGCAGGTGTGCGTGTGTTTGTATGTGTGCATTTATGCATATGTGTGTGGGGGGGCTGTGTGTGTGTGTGTGTGTGTGTGTGTGTGTGTGTGTGTGTGTGTGTGTGTGTGTGTGTGTGTGTGTGTGTGTGTGTGTGTGTGTGTGTTTGTGTGTGTAGGGGCACACATGTACATATAAGTGTTTTTTTGTACTATGATTTGGATAATGGTATTGTTGCAACAACACATGTTTTGAATCTGTTCTCTTTATCTGGACATCCCACTGGACATGACATTGCAAGGCTATGGTCACGTTCATGTATGGATCATGCTGAATATCTTGTTGGGCCATTATTTACTATAGTGCTAGTCAGAGTAGCCACCATAAACACAGGCAGTCTACGTATGATACTCTGATCAAATCCCCTTTTGTTATGAGATAGAAGTGAATGACGGTACACACGTACTGGTTATTGTAATATTTCTACTGCCTGCTTGTTGTGTTAGCCAGTCATTCCCCTATAATATAAACAAACAAACCCATAGCTGCAGACAGGCACACAACAGTAAACATGTACACAGATAGACACACACAGACAAACACACATGCACACACACACATTTTACATGTGATCCAGCCTTCAGCTTGGCCCACTGTTTACTTGTGATGCTTCCTTTGGCCTATGTTTATCAACAAGCTTACCAAGTGAGGTTAGCCATGGTATTGCCACAACCAAAGCACTGCTTATATGCTGTCACTCTGAACTTTCAAAGAGACAGAGTTGCAGGTCTTCAATGAAGGTACATTAACCATTCAGATTCTTAAGTTTTACCACCCTATAGAGTTGCATTCATTCAGTGACTCATACATTCTCGGATCACCCACATAATTCAATTTGAGATTACAGAGCAGTTATAATCTGTACTGGTACCTACTGGGTACAAACATTAAAACTAGTTCCTCTCAGAGAGCCATAACATCTCAGTATATTTACATTTCTCATGTGTTTATACATTTTGTACATAAAGCATTGCTACTTCATGAATTTATTATTATTACAATTCCTGTCTTGAAATGTACTTACTGGATGTTTCTTCACTGAGCCCTAAAGCTGCGATGTATAGGAGCAATTGTGAGCCATTTATTTTTTTGCTACATCGTTACGATTGCTATTCCTGTCTGTCCTCACATATACCTGATTTTGTACAATATCCCTGATTTTGCCTCATATTTTTAGAAAATCACTCATTCAGTCAGTAATCCCATACGTTAAAGTTTCATGCTTCTTACTCATGAAAATGCATGTTGTTGCAAAACATGTTTTTCTATTAACATTTTAACTGAATTAGGGTAATATTTATTGTCTCTGATTTTGATCCTTTGTCCCCCACTGTGTTTGGCTTTGTCTCTGATTCTTGAAGAGGCTGAAAGTTACGGTCCATTCTCAGAGTAAACATTAAGCATATTAAGTAAGACAAGACCGCAAGGGAAACCAGCGACAAGTGTAAAATTTAGCTCTAAATGTTAATAACACATTTAGAAGCCTAACAATCTATTTACTTTTAACTTTTAACTCAGGCTAAGCACATTACTGAAGCCAAGTACAGAGCAGCATAAAAATAAACAAAGAAACAAATAAAGTATGTTATCAAAGAAATGTACTACAATGTTTATTAAGCAGGGCAATAGTCTTATTCAAAAGGACTTGTTTTAGCTACTGCCAAGGTAATAAATATGAAATGTGGCATAATTTATTTTATTTGTCTTTGTTAACCAGGTAGGTGGGTGGTCCTACTGGGACCCTTTTCAGTTACACCCAGGTATCAAGCCCAGTTATTGTACAGTACAGTGAACATTTTTGTTGTCGCAAGACTATACAAACATGCAAAGATTTTCTTACTATCTTTGATACATGTTGGTGGAAGGCCAAATTACTGTCTACATACGCTCCCAGATCCCTGACTACTGTATGTACCATGGTGGGAAATCTATGATAGCTACCAATTTACAGTCATCTGAGAACCTATTGACCCAAAGGCCTTTGACATTAGCCTAGACTTATGAGAAGTAGATGCCAAACAGGAGCAGACCCTGTACTCCTCTGGTGACCAGTCTCTTGGTGGAAGTGGTCTCATCGATTCTGACTTCTTGGGTCTTATCAATAAGTCAGCTAGCAATGCATTGAGGTATTTAGGGACTTATGTCTAGTTTGGAGAGTTTGTCAACAATGACTAAATGGGTTTAAGGTATTGAATGCCTTAGTAAGTTCAGGGTATGCAGTATGCACTGTTTTAGCCTCATCCATTGCCTAGGTGACCTTCACAAAAAATCAGCCAGGTTAAGTACGCATGACCTTCCCTTAACAAAGCCAAACTGGGATGGTTCCAGTGTCTGTAGGTTTCCAATGCCCTAGTTGATCATTTCCTAGATAATTCATTACATGGCTTTGCATATTAGACTTGTCAGAATGATGGTTGAATGATGGTCCACCTCTATGAAGAGGGATGACAGTTGCAGTCCTCCATTTACCTGCTACATAAACTGTTTTCAGGCTATTGTTAAAGAATACCTCAAGTGGTCGTGATAGGTCATGTTTTGTACTATTCTGGATGCAACCAGGGATACTGCCAGAGCCCAATGAGGCAGTGTTTTTGGCATTAGTGAGAGCTGCCAGAACATAATTCCTGATAATAGTTTTTGGGGATTATTCTAGTAGGGATTTTCAATGGGAGTAGACAGGGAGAATGAGGGGATAAAGTTTGAGCTAAATTTATTGGCCAGTAGATTTGCTAAGTCTCTGTGATTAATGAAGGTGGTGAGTTAACCACCAGTTCAGCACACTGCTGAGTTTTACCTTTAAGTTTCCAGACAAAATAGCTGAAGAAAGCATTGTGATTGCCCTTAGCCTGAGAAGGTATCCTGACCTCGTAGCTGGCCTTGTTAGACATAATTAGTCCTCTTTGCTTCTCTGTTACTTAACTCAGAGATCACTTATCTTTATGGGAATCTGTTTTTCTGATTTTGCCCATGACTTTTTTCTTTTGTTATATATCCTGTTGAGGTGAGACGTTTGTTTTTGGTGTTTGTTTTGGTCTTACTTCCAGTAGGTGTGACAGCCTCTATGCAGCCATTTACATGTTGGTGTAGGGTTTTTGTGAATAATTCTGTATGGTATCAGGGTTAGGGAAAGCCTTGATATTTGACAAACTGTCGCTTAATAGGATGTAGTTTGCCTTAGAATACTTCCTAAATATTACAGGTTTAGATAGGTTTTCTGAGATGATTTTTATTTCAATGCAGACAGCCTTGTAATGTGACCTTACTAGTGTGGACATGATCTGGGTGGGTCCAACACTCTCCCATGTTGGTGAGCTCTAGATCCAGTGTATTTCATCATCTGGTTGGAGCATGCACTATCTGATCCAGGGTGTTCATGCTAATAAACTACAGGAAGCATTGTGCCTGTGAGCTTGAGGTGGTTTATGTTTCTCAATCTATAGAAGGATATTTAAAGTCACGCATGGATAGGGTATTTGGTTGGATGGTGAATATCTCTAAGAGATCTAGGTTGTGAGACACATGGGACATAGATGGTGACCTATAGCTAGCTAGGCTAAGGGATACGGGACCTTACCTAAGGTGACCTACATGTGGATGAACTCCATGGCACCATCCTGTTTGACCAACCTGAAGGTATATGTGCTGTTGTTTGTACTGTTGTTGGTCTAAATGTGTGAAAGGCACTGTAACCTTGCATCGCTGAAATACTTTCTAAGGCTTTAAACCAAGTCTGGATAATTGCATAGATGTCTACATTATCCATAGTGAACAGGGCTTGTAGGGTGTGGAGTTTTTTGTTTAGGTTCCTAGCAATGGGCAGTAAGGCTGTTTGGAGAATTTTTGTTTAGCTATGATTGTAGTTTTGTTCTTTTTTGCATTGCCTAAAAAGTTTCTAAGGGGGTAGATTATGTTTTAGCCAATATTCAAAAGCCTAGGGAAGACAGGTGCAACCCATCCTTGGCAAAGCAATGTGGTCTGTTAACCACATTCTTCCATGCTGACAGATATCTGATTCCTCTGGAGTGACAGCAAAGACTAAGCCAGCTATTAAAATCAATCATTTTATGGCCACACTGTGGCATTATCCTTGGTTAAAGTAGAATGCTGCTCAGTGCAAGGGTCAGACCTGTCTTTGACACATATTCAGAGAGCTGCATAATGTTTATTTTCATATCATCCAGTGAGGTATGTCTTACGTCTTTTATACCCACATGGTCTATGATAGAATCATACTGATACATGAGTTACAGTGACTTGAATGTGTACATGGTATTATAAATCCAGATAGGCAAATAACAGTTATCTTCTCCTTGTCAAACCTGGTAAGTGAGGCATCAGTGTGCCACACAATGGTATCCCCAATGACAAGAGTATTAGGTAAAGTGCTTGCTTGCCTTATGGGTTTCATTATTTGGGGACCATTGGGTGTAGGCTTATGTGTAGTGTTTTGTGTTGCTTTTGGTGTGTGCTTTAATGATTGCTGAGGAAAGGTGTTGTCATTAGATGGCTTAAGAGGTCTTTGAGGTTTGAGAAGGTTTATCTACATTCAACATAAGAAGATCTATGTGTGTGGGATGAGTGGTATGTGTGAGGGATGTATTTTGTGTGTTCTTTACAACCTTGTGTGTAAGTGAGATTTTTGCCTCCAAAGAAGTTGTGTATTTACATCCCTCGTATATTGTATTAGTTTCTTTAAGGATTTAACTGGTTCACTGAGAATATGAGGCATGCATAGATGTACTTTTCATGCATATGGTACAGTGAAGCAGTAATATCAGATATGTTACTGTATTATGAATGCTGTCACTTGCTCTTCTTCCCATTGGCAGATATAGATGAAGCATTGGCTGTTGATCACTGTAATATTCTGTCAATGCTTGCCAGAGATGGTGATGCCAGTGGTATAACTCATTTTTCTGAGAAATGTGTCCCAGGCATCCAATTTGTACAGGGATATTTCTTAATCCCCTGTAGGCACTCCCTGTGCTGTGTATGCAGCAAGTATAAAACTATTTTACACTCCCTGTTGCACCACACAGGAACCCTGCTAAAGTCCAATACTGGTAAGGTCAAGTCTGCTCACCAGGCCATGTCCACGACTGAAAATGCTAGCATTTTCAGGAATAAAAATGATGGCCAGAGTGCAATGCCGCATGTCAGAGACACCTTATGTACATCAATGGGTAGCAAAGTAGCACAATGTCCATCTATGGCAGCATGGCAGACATAGTCAGCAATGTTGGGAAGGATGAACATAGCATGGCCAAACATGACAGGCATGCACATCTTATATGACCTCCTTGTCTGGGAATGTCAGTGTGAGCTGCATACTATGATGACTGTGGTCATTAATGAACTACAAATCTGTAGTAGCACAGCTGGACTGCATATTTGATAGCAGTGCTTGTGGGTGAGACAGATTCTACCCTGGAGCAGAGGTGAAAATGATTTGTTTTATTTGAGCAATTTATAGAGAATCTCAGAAAATCAGCTTATTAGTGTAATAGCTGCACTGTGAGTTAGTTTCCACATAAAGTGAATATTGGAGTGCACTGGCATATAAGGAAATTTAAGGAAATTAAAAACAGGATTGTGTGCAACTGAGTCCAAAACTGACAATTTACAAGGGGGCATGGACACCACAGATACTGTCCCACAGTGTGGCACTGAGTGTGCTGACACTGCTCTTCACATTACAAGGGTCTGACAGGATGTGTGCGGGGGGGGCTGAAACTGACTGAGTACAGGGACCAGGCAGGACAGGTTGCAGTCCTGTGGGAATGGCGTGTAGGGAACAGGCAGTCTTTGTCACAGTTCTGTTATTTCAATGTCTACACACGGTTGTGTATACACATAGACAACAGGATAGGCTAGTGAGGATACAGTATGCTGGTAACACTGTGTTGCTGCCTCGCATGCTCACAGTGGCTACACTACAACACAGTATCAGAGCAGTTATCTCATAGCAGCACATAGGGCTGTGCCCACCAGAAAGGTGCTAGGAACAGTGAGGATGTGGGTGCTGGCTGCTATGGACAATCATGCATACCCACACTGATCCACATGTGTACCTAGAGGTGGAACATGCCTAGCATGACAGAAAAAGAAAGGCAATACCTGGAGATGTTCACCCCACAGAAGATGGAGGGACTATTGCAGGACCTATGCACACATGCAGGACAACCCTGGACAAGGGTAAAGTGCAGCAGGCACTCCAGGACCACATGTGTCAAGGACTGGTGTGGGACATCAATGATTTGGGTGATCACAATAGGATGCTGATTCATCGGCATTACAGGGTTGCTGAGATGATCCTCCATGCCAAAACTAAGGCTCAGTACAAAGCTGGGGACTGTCTGGCCAATCACTTCCAACTCCAAACTTACTAACAGCTCACAAACACTGAGGAATTTATCCAGTCCCTCATTGGCAACACTGAGAAAAGACTCCTACCTAGTGGTGAACTGCATGTGGGATTCAGACTGGTCATGATTGGTCAAGTGTTTAGATGTCCCTGGTGAGTAAACTGAACATCATATAGCACATCTTCCTGTTTCACTCACACATCCCCATTTGTATTTCTGACACCCAGGGATGTCTCACCATGTGCACCATGAGGAAGGATTGTCTGAGTGTCTGTGGGGGACACATCAGGTAAGTAGTGGCCCATACTAGACTTACAGAACATTACGCAACACCTCTGCATGGTTTACTCAAATATATTATTATGCATTTCTATCACTCAGAGACACTGAGACACCTGCACTACAAGGTATGAATGTGCTCATAAGCTGTGTATATTCTTGGCATATAGCAGTCTGAGTTGCTGCAAGCTGGTGCAAATCACACATGTACCCATTACAGAGGCCTGACAGGATGGGGGGGGGTGAAACTGACTGGTAAGTAATCTGCATGCATTTACAGGTTTCAGTGTGAGAGGAATGAGTACAACAAGTCTGCACATGCCTGATGTAATCATTTCTGCAGAGTCCAATGATGATGGTGTCATGTACCGGCAACAGTCGGAAAACACAGAGGCACTGTCAGCAATGCTAAGAGAGGAAGGAACACTTTCCTCTCCCACAGCTAATAAGACTGTAAAGACCAAGGATGAACAATTCAGAATCACCTGTGTTTAGCATGGGATGTTCTGTCCATGCTAGCCCCACACCAGATACACAGTCAGTACTAATGCAGGCAGCATCAGTGGATTGTACAGCCACTGAGAGGTACACACACTTTATTGGGAAGAGGCATGTGAGTGGTCCTTAGCACCATGGGGGCAGACCATTCTATGATGTAAGTGTTACCCTTGGTATCAATCAGCAGATTTGCAGGGCTGTAATCCAAGCTCATTGACTTATGAGACCACATCAGAGGTGATCAGTGCATTGTGTTGCCTACATGAAAACTTTCAACAATCACCAGAACTGTAGGCAGTAATAAGCCACTTTGTAGACAATAACGAGTACTTGCAGCTATGGGGAACTGACCACTATGGTCATAGAAGGAGACAACTGAGCACTACAGGTCCTCAAACACCATTCCTGAGATTTCTATATTATCCATGACTGCCACTATTCCTGCCTCTGGACATACACCTGTACTTGAAAAATGCTTATTCAGTTCCACTGTGACCTCCCCATCTGGTTATGAACACTAACTTAGACATGGCCAATATTTGCCTGGTGCCATTGTGGGCACACCCCTCTAGGCATCCCACTCAAGACCCAGCAGGTCAACATCATCCAATTCTGCTGCAGCTGCACCATGACTAACACATACCCATCCCTGACTATGGCTTATAGCATACAGGAAACCATTCATCTGCAAGAAACGTACTGCAGAAGAGACTGCCAACATTCCTGCATTTATAATCTATGTGCTACATCACCCCTGGACCATTTGTCACCATATCAGAAGTGCAAGTCCACATGGTACACATGGTACACCCAGCTAGTTTTCCATTCCTAAAAGCTTCACCCAACCAGGTGAGGAAGTAATCCCTGGCTGTATGCATGCTTACTGCAGGCACCAGCCATGAAGAGGCCCAGACACTGCCTCTTCACCACTGCCAGGAAGTATTGCACCTGTCTCAGCCTCACATGAGGACCTGCTGCAGCTGCCTTCTCCAAAAATTACACTTGTGGCTATTCCTCTACTGCCTAATCAGTTATGTCAGCCAGTGTTATGGTCTCTCCTTACTGTGATAGTAGCACCATGTTGTGGCTCAGACCACAAATATATTGCTGTAGGATACCTGTTCACTGAGAAATGATGATGTTCAGATAAGATGATCACTGTGGCTCATTGCACAAATTTTGATTTCATCATTTGCATACACAATGCTTCTCACCAGCATGTTGACACTAATTTATTTGCATGTCATTATGCATCCATTTTCACTAGATGCATACCATTCTATTATTCCCACTAGCCAAGCTGTGCTACATACATCTCTGAATTCCCCAGTTAAAAAAAAAAAAAAAAAACTGCAAATTCCGAGGACACAACTAATGTGAACATATAATTGCATACTAAACAAGACTAAAAAGACAGGAAAGAATTGCAATTTCACAGGCACAAATGAGAAAATCAAACACAGATGATACAAAATCTAACTCAGAAAAGGTATGCAGAAAGGCAGCGTATGACACATGACACTTGGTGGTTTATTGGATAATGCCTGCTCTCACAAATTTTCAAAGGCACAAGAAATAAAAACAGAAAGCAAAACAGTAAAACCAAAAATACATTTGAAATGGAAAGTCAGCAGTCAAGCAAAAAGACAAACAGCACAGAATGCAAGAAGTATAAAGAGACAATGAAACAACTGTCATGAAGTGTGAAATAAAAATGTTTATGTACTGCACTGGGTGACAGGGTATTCATAAACATTGTACACAGTGTTGTATAAAGCATTGTTCCTATCACTGTTTGTATGCTGTCCAGACATTAGTAGGAGTCATAGAAATGAATCACACTAATATCTCAGCACTCACGTGTGCATGCACATGCGCACACACACACACACACACACACACACACACACACACACACACACACACACACACACACACACACAGACACAGATGTGCACATATACACACACAAATGCACACACACATAAAACATAAACACATGTACACATGCTTGTGCATGCATGTACACACACACACACACACACACACACACACACACACACACACACACACACACACACACACGCACACGCACACACACACATACACACACCCACACGCACACACACACATGGACACAGATGCACATGCACAAACATACACACAAGAGCACATAGGCAGACACACACACACACACACACACACACACACACACACACACACACACACACACACACACACACACACACACAAACACATAAGAAGTACATGCTCCTTCCTCTGCACACTTTATTGCTTGGACTTAATGACAGGAAAAAAATATTATCACATTGAGCTACCATGGAATGCTTTACAGCAACACCCACTACACTATGGCACCCCATTCAGAGAAAAGCCATCTCAAACAAAAAAGAGCTATAGACTGGTACAGTGGCTGTTTTATGTCCACTTCAAGCTGCTTAATTCTATTAGTGAGCACTTGAAGACATAAAGTACAAGCAGTGATTAATTATATTCCAGATGAGGTATACAGAATGTATTAGTAGTTATTTAGTGTTTGTTTCTTGTACCAGCTTTCTCCCTGTGATGATAACAGGACGTTCATTAACAAACAGTTGTCCCATAATAAAAAAAAAAAACAATGTCTGTTAAAAGTCAGTCTCTCATTCAACCTTCCTTTTATTGATAGCCTATATACCAGACTGCCATTTGTCATATTTTCTTTTATCAGACAGAAATTATGATGCATTATTGGGTATGACATTTCCAGCCTCATTTAATATACAGAGATGGCATTGTTTCATGGTCTGCTTGCATTTGTTATCAGAGAATAAACATGAATTAAACATTCGAATGTTCATTGTTGACTTCTGTATAATGCAATCTGCCTTGCAGCTTCCAACTCTTATTTTATTTTATTTACTGGGGTAGAGCACTTATCTCATTGGAACAATTTCAGTCTTTACCTGAGGAAAGTCTGGGTTTGTTTCGGAATCATACACTATAATGAAAATTGAGCAGTAGTAAAACACAGGGAAGCAAACTGCATTAGATCGCTGCACCATAACTTGAAGCCTTCTCTCTCAGTCTTCTGACTATACTAATATAATGCGTAGAGCTGCCTGCACATACAGCCTTAGTCTGCACTACCTCATGTTAAATGCATGCATCCATGTGCAAATACCACCTTAGAATGCACTACCTCATGTTAAATGCATGCATCAATGTGCAAATGCCACCTTAGAACACACTACCTCATGTTAAATGCATGCATCCATGTGCACATGCCACCTTAGAACACACTACCTCATGCTAAATGCTTGCATCCATGTGCACATACAGCCATAGGACGTACTATCTTATGTTAACAAGGTGCATCCATATCCACATTCAGCCTCAGGCTGCACTACTGCATGTTACCAGCAAGCATCCATATGTGGATATACCCTTTGGACATAGTACCTCATGCTGACAGCATCCACAGATGCGCCTGTACTTACAGCCTCAGGGCATATTACCTTGTATTAACAGTATGCATCCATGAGCACATGTAGCCTTAGAACATACTAGTTCATGTTAGCAACATGCATCCTTGTGTACATACAGCCATAGGACATGCCACCTTATATGCACTTGACATATACCCAAATCAAAGAACCGTGTCTCTATGCGACTTGTTTACCCTTTGATTTGATTAATATAATATATAAGTATTTATATATACATATTTATATATCTATATCTATAGGTTCATAGGTAGGTACTAGGCTATTGGCCCTAGGGCCTATATACACCTTGCCAAAAAGGTACCCTGGCTTTCGCCACCCAAGAAAATTATTTTCCTGTGCCTCTGTCAAGCAGAGCCACAGAAGTGATCCCCAGGGTGAATTTCCTATTTCCCATCCAATCATCAAGATTTTTCTTGAAGAGTGCTAATGAGGAGCTTTGTTTGACATAGACAGGTAGTTTGTTCCAGAGTATGGGAAGTCTCTGGGACAGGAATCTATCCCTCCAGCATGTTCTGTTTATTGTGGTGACAAGGTTTAGGTCCCTAGAGTGTGTAACTCGGAGGTATTGGGATTTCCTTAAGTGGAGCATGTCCAACAGCTCTGGGTTTGACATATCTTTGTATGTTAGGCAGAGATCGCCTCTGAGTAGGCAATATGTGACGGAGTAAAGCTGGAGTTGTGTGAGACGGTCTGTGTAGAGCATCTGTTTGAGGCCAGTAATCCTCTTTGTGAGGTATTTCTGCAGCCTTTCAAGTTGTTGTAGATATCTTGTGAGGTACATACCAAAAGGGACGTTGTACTCTATAATGGGTCTAATGAAGAGGAGAACAATGACCTCTTTTTTTTCTGGATGAGAAACCTTTTGTGATAAGGTGTGCCACGTAGAAGGATTTCCTGACCACTGTGGCAATGTGATTATCAAAGGAGAGACTACTGTCCACCTGTGTCCCAAGGTCTCTTATCACACTTTCAGTGTTACGTAGACTACCGCCTATGTGGTAGTTCATGGGTACAGAGTTTTTTCCAAAGGGGACGACAATGCACTTTTTGGCATTGAGCTTGAGGCCATGGCTTTGGCACCAGGCATCTGTCTCAGTGAGGCCCTTTTGTAGGATGTCCACATCGTTAGGAGTTTCAATTATGGCTCCAAGTTTACAGTCATCTGTGAATTTAGTTAGCCAAAGACCTTCTGTGTTAGCCTGTACTTCAGAGAAGTAGATACCAAACAGGAGAGGACCCTAAATTGTGCTTGAGGCCATGGCTTTGGCACCAGGCATCTGTCTCAGTGAGGCCCTTTTGTAGGATGTCCACATCGTTAGGAGTTTCAATTATGGCTCCTAGTTTACAGTCATCTGTGAATTTAGTTAGCCAAAGACCTTCTGTGTTAGCCTGTACTTCAGAGAAGTAGATACCAAACAGGAGAGGACCTAGGACTGAACCCTGTGGTATTCCACTTGTCACTGGTCTGAAGTCAGATTTGGAGACTACTACTTTCACAGTGTGGGTTCTGTCAGTAAGCCAGTTGGTAACCCATCTTGTGACATAGGGATTTATACCTAGTTTAGTGAGTTTATCTATAATTCCAGAGTGGGGGATAGTGTCAAAAGCCTTGGCGAGATCTAGATAGGCTGTGTGAACCACCTTACCCTCATCTATGGCTTTGGTAACTGCTTCAAGGAAGTCTATCAGGCTTAGGAGATATGATCTGCCTTTTACAAACCGAACTGTCTGGGGTCCAGCGTTTGGAGATTACCAATGTCTTTGTTTATGAGTTCCATGATGATACGTTCCATGGCCTTACAGACCAGGCTCATCAGGCTAATGGGGCGGTAGATCCCAGGGTCTGTTATGGCTCCCCCTTTGTGGAGTGGGATAACCATCGCAGTGTGCCATTCAATGGGAACAAAGCCTGAGGTGAGGCTATGATTGAACATGGTGCTTAGGTGGGGTGCCAGTTCATTCAGTAGTTCGCGTAGAATGCAGCCTGGGATGTTGTCAGGTCCCATGGATGCTGTGTTCTTGGCTTTGGAGAGTGAGGTTTTTACCTGTGCAGCCGTGATTACAGGAACTTTGCATTCTTCCGGTATAGAGATGGGCCCTTTAGGAGGTAAGAGGGGGGGTAAAGTTAGCACTGAACCTATCTGTCAGGATGTTGGCAATATCAGTTGGTTCTGTATATTTAGTGCTATTGTGCTGTAACTCAGAGAAGATTTGAGTGCTGCCACTGAGATTCTTGACATAGCTATAGAATGCTTTGTGGTTGGCTTTAGAATCAGTGGTGATTTTGTTTTCATAATTAGCTTTGTAGGATGTTATGAGGAATCTCAGCTTCTTACTGAGGCTGACCACGGAGTTCCTCCAATCATGGGATTTTACTCTTTTTTGCAACAGTTTCGTCCTTCTGTTGTAGAGTTTGTTTATGGCAGAAGACCACCAGATTGGTTTCCTTTTTTTGGAGGATAGCATCTTGGTTCTGTTAGGGATAGCACGATCCATGCACTTGTGTAAGTGCTTATAAAGTGTATTTGTGTAGGAATCAGCAGTCGTACCTCTGTTGTCCATCTGCATGGATGTCATGAAGTTTGCCACTTCTGTCTTAAGAAGCGTGAAGTTGGCTTTGGAGAAATTATTTATGGTGGTTTCCCTAATGGGGGGTGGGGGCGGGATGTGGATGTCTAGGATGATTATTTTGTGGTCAGATCTTACTGTGGACTTTACCTCTGGTGTGGAACACCGGTCGCCCATGTTGGTAATGACCAGGTCTACGATATTGCTGCCCCTGGTGGGGGTGTGGATAAGTTGATCTAAGGCATTGGAATTTATGAATTCCAGAAAATGTTGAGCTAAAGAGTTGATACATGAACAGTTTTCCCAGTTAATGGTGGGGTAGTTGAAATCACCCATTATTAGGGTGTTGAGTTGTACTCTAATATTTTCCAGCGTATCAAGAAAAGAGGAGTGGGAATCCTGGGGCATGGTGAGGGGGGTCTGTGGCAAGCTACAATTTGGATTGCGGTCTTGCCCAGAGTTAGCTGCATTTGGATAATCTCGGATGCATTATTCTGAGCAACTAGCTTGGAGGTGTGGACATCCTTAATGAATATGGACACGCCTCCACCTTTAGTGTTTTGGTCCGGGTTAGGTGGCCGAAAGGTGTGGTATGAATTATAGCCTGGTAATGCAGGGGTGCCTCTGGAGCCTTGAACCATGTCTCTGTCACTGCACAGATGTCGATGTTCTCCATTTTAAGGAGTACCTCTAGTGAGTGCATTTTGAGGTTTAGACTTCTAGCATTGAGTAGCATTACCCTCAGATTTTGCTTGCTTGTACCTGTTATGGTGGTGAATTTGTCATTTGAGCCTTGCCTAAAAAAGGCACTATAGGGGTGGCAAGAGCCTTTGCCAGTATCAGGAATCCCAAGGGTGACAGGTGCAGGCCATCTCTGGCAAAGTATCGTGGTCTGTCGATCATGTCATCCCAGGCAGATAGATACTGGATTCTCTTAAAATGACACCAGAAGCTTAGCCAATTGTTGAAGTTAATCATTTTGTCCTTGTACTGTGGTATCATTCTGGGTGATGGCAGGATGCTACTCAGGGCTAGGGTCATACCTGCCTGGACTACAAGATCTAAGAGCTTTTCCGTGTCTCTTTTCATGTAGTCCAGGGAGGTACATTTCAGGTCATTCACACCAACATGGACAATGACAGTCATATTTGTACATGTTGTGGAGTGTCTTGAGTGCATGTGTTATATGGCGGATCCTGGCACCCGACAGGCAGCTGACAGTAACTTTCTCCTTGTTTAGCCTGGTGAGTGGAACATCAGTGTGCCTGACTATAGAGTCACCTATGACTAGAGTGTTGGGTACGTTATGCCTTATGGGCTGTAGTTGAGTGACACACTGAGTTTGTGGGCTATGTGTCATTTGGGTTATGTTGGGGGGTAGAGGTGGCTTGCATTTCTGCTTTGGAGGTCTCAGTTTTTTGGGAAGATTTTTATTGAGAGCCTCCGTGAATGTAGCCATGTGTTTTGTGCTTCTATTAACTATGTGTGTGTTTTGGTGGTGTAGGTTTTGAGGGACTATGTGATGAGTGCGGTGAGGTGCAAGTGTTTACCTTTTCCTCTTGACTGTCTAGTCCAGTCTTCAGTGAAGAGAGCATTGCTTCCAGTTTGGCTATATAAGTGCATCTTTCACAGGTTGTAGTGTTGGGTGGTAGGAGGAGAGGGTTGGCTGTGTACATGAGGCCATTGCTGCATTGCCCCAAGATGCCCAGATTCATCAGGTAGACAGGAGAAAACACCGGGAGCTGACCTTTAGACATGCCTGGATTGGTGCTTATTTATTAAATACTAATAACTGTTTTCCTCTAGACAAATGAGGAAAGTTGAGTGCTGTAGTAATTTGTAGCTTATTTAGTGCTTACGAGTTCTAAACAAGTGCTGAGGTCAGAGAAACAGATTTGAGTGCTAAAACTAAAAAGCTGGCTAGTTGTAAGGGAAAATTTGAAGAGCAGACTTTATGGCGCCAGGGATAGTTTAACCCTAATTAAGCAGGGGGGGGGAGCTCAATCTGTATCTGGACTAGACTTATTACAGGAAAGGGGGGAAACAAGCTTAGAATTCTTTTTCAGTAAAGTGGAAATGGAGAAATCTGGAACAGAAGTTAATTCAAGGTTAAGAATCTGAGTGGGTTGGCCTTCACATACATTCTGTCTCTATTAGATTGAATGAACTAATGCCACTAGACTGGGAGGAGTGTCCCTGATCAAATATACAGTATGGGCGGGCATCTGCAAAGCCACCAAGTATAAGAACACCACAACAATAGGGAGGGGGGTGCGAAACTAAAACTATTTCAGCTACTAGCTGTAGCCACTAAATGAAAGTTTTAAACAGATCAAGAAGCACGCAGACTCCAGAAAATGCTTTTAACTACAAACAGACTAGACTAGAACACAGAAACCTCAAAAAATCAAAAATACACAGAAAAGCATGGATAGAGCACTCACAAACAGAAAATACAACTCTCAGTATGAAAAAGCAGTTTACGGTTAAGTAATTCAGTAAACATGCAATTAGATTAACAAAACAGTATCTAGCAATGAAAAATACAGTTAAAACAGTATAAAACAGTACACAAATGCAGTGAAACAGTAAAAAAGCTTTATAACAGTGCAAGATGTAGTAGATTAACGGCATAGCACAATTATAAGCATTACAAAAGTGGAAATCAATGAAATAAGTGTAAGAAATAACTTATCCTGCTTTTGGAAACTTAAGGAATTTCTGCTTAGTTTCAGTAATGAATTACCATCCACAGCCTGATAAATACATAGATATATATCTATCTATCGATATATATATATATATATATATATATATATATATATATATTTATTTATGTTTGTGGATATGTGTGTGTGTGTGTGTGTGTGTGTGTGTGTGTGTGTGTACATATATATATATATATATATATATATATATATATATATATATATATATATATATATACATAACACAGAAACTTCATATGATTGACAAGCAAAATGTTGACAAAAGAGATTGAAAAAAAATTGACAGAACAGTGAGCATGCTCAGAGACATAACTTCGTGATTCAGAATACTCAAATTAAAGACAATCCCCGGGATTCATGAAGCTTGCGCCAGGCGCAGGCGTAGCGTAGGCGGTATAACGCCAAACATGGCTGCCGAGCGATTTAGGTATGATCCAATTCCATGTGCACTACCGGCGTACACCAGATATGCGCAGCCCTCGGCTTAGGTATGCTAATCACCCCATGTGCAGTGCCGCACCATGCAAATGAAGGTACATAGCGATTCATGAAGTGGTGCAGGCGTAGCGTAAGCCCACAGAAATGTAAACCAAAAAACACAGTTTACATTTTTCCAAACAGAACATCGGAGCTATGAAAGTGGACCAGACTCATGTATTACAAAGTTAACATATGCCAATGGCTAAATATACAGCCAATGGCATAAGAAAAGATGCACAACACCTAAAAAACAACATTTAATGTCAAGTCCACAGTAATGCAAAGTACAACTACAGGGCATGTGTGCGCAAACGGGAACACAAAGAAAATATATACAAGTGTCATAAAATCGCAATGTAATACAAATCATGATTTCACCATAATACTCAATGGTATGCATGGTACACCACAACCAAGCTGCAAGGGTTGCTAAGGGTGTGTAACAGTGTTTGGTGTGGTAACTAGGAATTAGTAGTCAATGCCATGCAAATGAGGCAGGCAATAGTGAATCACAAACGTCCCACCGGACTAAGGATGTACCATACGGCACAGCGCTACAACACTGAGGAGTGGCTTAGAGGAATACATGACATCAGCAGTGGGGTGTGCCACCGTAGCTGTAAGCACATTGGAGCAATGCAAATCCAGCCTGGCCATTGCTAAGCAAAGCCACAGGACAGGGGTGGGGAGGTAGGTATAGCATTGTTTAGCTGAGAGCACATATGGTGCCTGAAAGTGCATGTGTACGGGGAGGAAAACGTGCCCAAAACCCGGTAAGTGGACGCACGCGCCGCGCACCATAGCTCAAACAGGAAGGTCAGGGGAAAAAAAATAAGGAAATGCCGCAGTAGGGTAATTGGAGTACAACTGAGCAATTAACACCTATTAACTAACAGCAGGCAATCGATGGCAGCTGACAAGTCTGCTCGCAGAAACCTGCAAAACAGGATAGGGGAGGTATCGGATTGCAAAGAAAAGAGAACTGTCATAGCAGAGCAAAGCAAACCTGCAGTAGACGGGCCATAGAACACATTACGCAAGATAAACCAGGTGTAGGAAAGTACAAATGAAAGCAGGCTGCTGGATGCATGCCAGAAAATGGGAGGTGAAACATGAAGAAATGTAAAGGGAAGGGCTTTACCAGAAAGGCTCATCCAGACTCTGCTACACTTTGCTGTGAAGGAAAGGTTAGTTTGCTTTTATTTTTTTGTATTACTGTATTGCCTTTCTATATTTTGAATACTGTAGTTTGTTTTCTTTACCTTGTGTTTTGCTTGCATTCTGTTTTAACAGCATATTAAAACTTCAAAAGAGACCACAGCTCTCTCTGTTCTGAGTCAGGCAGAATTTTTTTCCCGCGCTCCCACCCATTTAAGTTGTCTTGTTAAATACCACTGTCTTTCTAGTTGCCCGCCTCTTATGTTAATCTGACCATATATCTCATTTCTCTCTACTTTCACTGGCTTATGTGAGTAATCACAAAATCATCATTTTTGAAATCCCACCCCTTCAATTATTTAAATTTATTGGCCATCCTACAGTATTTCATAGTACCAAAATACAAAAGTGACCACCCCTTTCAATCCATCTTGCTGTTTTAAAAATAGTAACTCTCCACTAAATCTTAACTTTTTAAACAGGTAAAACTCAAGTTACCTACTTTCACATCTAACTTCTCTAGTGCACACTGCAGAGTGCATTCTTTTCAATGTTACCTTTAAACATCCCTGTGACTAGCACTTTCTCTAATACCTGCTGGAAAGCACTAGGAAGCCTTAAACTCATACAAACACTGAACTCTCCTTGTTAACAAGGATAAATTAATAGTAGGCACTAAACAGCCTATAACTGCAAAGTACCTTGCTAAGGAAACAGCTCCTATACTTTACAAAGAAAAAAAAAAAGCCCCAAACGAGGCATGTCCAAGGGTCAGCTTCCGGTGATTTCTCCTGTCCACCTGGTGAATCTGGGCATACTGGGGCAATGCAGCAATTGCCTCATGTACACAGACAACCCTCTCCTCCTACCACCCAACACTACAACCTGTGAGAGATGCACTTACATAGCCAAAATGGAAGCAAAGCTCTCTCCACCCAAGATTGTGCTAAACAGTCAAGAGGAGGAGGTTAACACCCACACTACACCTCAAGCAACACATAGCCCTTCTAAACCCGCACCACCAACACCCACATATAGCAACACTAAATCCACATATGCAGAGGCCCTTAAATGTAACCTGCCCAAGCAACAAACGCAAACATACACCAATCACAACCAATGTGTCACATAGTTCACAACACCAGTGTGCCACCCAGCAACAGCCCCTAAGGCAAGACAATGTACATAACACTTTAGTCATAGGTGACTCTATAGTCCGGCACACTGATGTCCCTCTCACCAGGTTGAATAAGGAGAAAATTACAGTCAGCTGCCTGTCAGGTGCCAGGATCCGCCACATAATGCATGCACTCAAGTCACTCCCCAACAAGTACAAATATGACTCTGTCATTGTCCATGTTGGAGTGAATTACTTGAGACGTACCTCCCTGGACTACATGAAAAGAGACATGGAAGAGCTCTCAGATCATGTGGCCCAGGCAGGTATGACGCTAGCCCTGAGTAGCATCCTGCCTTCGCCCAGAATGATACCACAATATAAGGATAAAATGATTGACTTCAACAATTGGCTAAGCTTATGGTGTCATTCAAAGGGGATCCAGTATCTGTCTGCCTGGGATGACATGATTGACAGACCACGATGCTTTGCCAGAGATGGTCTGCACCTGTCGCTCCTGGGATTCAGGTTACTGGCTAAGGCTCTTGCCACCCCTATAGTGCCTTTTTAGGCAAACTTCAAAGGACAAAACCACCACCGTAACAGGTACAAGCATGCAAAATCTGAAGGTAATGCTACTCAATGCTAGAAGTCTAAACCTCAAAATGCACTCTCGAGGCACTCCTAAAAATGGAGAACATCGATATCTGTGCAGTAACTGAGACCTGGTTCAAGGCTCCAGAGAGCACCCCTGCAATACCAGGCTACAACTCTTACCGCACTTTTCGGCCACCAAACCAGGACCGAAACACTAAAGGTGGAGGAGTGTCAATATTCACCAAGGATATTCACACCACCAGGCTAGTTGGCCAACACAATGTGTCTGAAATTCTCCAAGTGCAACTAACACTAGGTAAGACTGCAATCCAAATTGTAGTTTGCTACAGATCCCCCAACATACCCCAAGATTCTCTCTACACCTTTCTAAACATACTGGAAAATATTAAGATAGAACCAAACACCCTAATACTGGGTGATTTTAACTACCCTGCCATTAACTGGGAAAACTACTCATGTCCCAACACCTTTGCGCAACGGTTCTTGGAATTCATAAATTCCAACGCCCTGGATCAGCTAATCCATAGTCCTACCAGGAGCTCCAATATCCTAGACCTGGTCATTACCAACATGGGAAATCAATGCTCCATACCTATGGTCACCCCCTCGTTAGTCAGGTCTGACCATAAGCTAATCACCCTTAACATCCACATCCCACCCCCACCTCCCAGTAAAGAAACCACCATAAAAAACTTCTCCAAAGCCAACTTCATGCTACTCAAGTCAGAAGTGACAAACTTCATGACACCCATGCAGATGGGAACTGAAAGTTCAACTGCTGAATCCTACACTAAGGCACTGTACGAGCACATCCACTCATGCATGAATCATACCATCCCAAATAGAACCAAAATGCTCTCATCCAAAAAAAGGAAGCCAATCTGGTGGTCCCCTGCCATAAACAAACTTTACAACAAAAGGAAGAAACTTTTGCAGAAAAGAGGAAAATCCCAGGATGCAAAAACTCCTTACTAGCCTCAGTAAGAAACTGAGATGCCTCATAAAATCCTCCAAAGCTAGTTACGAAAATAAAATTGCTAAAGATTCCAAAGACAACCACAAAGCATTCTATAACTATGTCAAGAATCTAAATGGCAATGCTCAGATCTGCTCTGAGCTAAAACAGAATGGCATTAAATATACTGATCCGAAGGATATTGCCAATATCCTGGCAGATCGATTCAGTGCCAACTTCACCCCCCTCTCACCCCCTAAATGGCCCATCTCAATAACGGAAGATTGCCAAATTCCAGTAATAACGGCCACACAGGTACAAAACGCACTCTCTAAAGCCAGGAATACAGCATCCATGGGACCAGATGTCATCCCGGGCTGTGTACTACATGAACTACAATATGAACTGGCACCTCATCTAAGTGTCATGTTTAATCATAGCCTCACCTCAGGTTTTGTGCCCACTGAGTGGCGCAGAGCTACAGTTATCCCAATCCACAAGGGGGATCCACCTTGGATCCCAGAAACTACCGTCCCATTAGTCTGACAAGCCTTATCTGCAAGGCCATGGAGCGTATTATCATGGAACTTATAAACAAAGACATTGGCAACCTTCAAACACTGGACCCTACCCAGTTTGGGTTTGTGAAGGGCCGATCTTGTCTCCTGAACCTGATTGACTTCTTTGAATTAGTCTCCAGAGCCATGGACAAGGGTAAGGTGGTCCACACAGCCTATCTAGACCTTGCCAAGGCCTTTGACACCATCCCCCACTCTGGAATCATAGATAAACTTACTAAGTTGGGCATTAATCCCTATGTCACCCAATGGGTTGCTAAATGGTTTACTGATAGAACCCACACTGTAAAAGTAGCCGACTCCAAATCCAGCTCCAGACAAGTGACAAGTGGAGTACCTCAGGGTTCAGTCCTGGGACCGCTCTTGTTTGGCATCTACTTCTCTGAAGTACAGGTCAACACTAAGGGGCTCTGGCTAACAAAGTTTGCAGATGACTGCAAACTGGGAGCCATTATTGAATCCCCAAATGATGTGGATACTCTACAAAAGGGCCTTACAGAAACAGATGCTTGGTGCCAGAGCCATGGGCTCAAGCTCAATGCCAAGAAATGTATTGTTATCCCTTTGGGAAAAACATGTATCCATGAATTACCATATAGGTGGCAGTACACTAAACACAGAAAGTGTGATAAGAGACTTAGGGACACAGGTGGACAGTGGTCTCACCTTTCATAACCACATCGCCACAACAGTCAGGAAATCCTTCTATGTGGCACACCTCATCACGAAGGGCTTTTCATCCAGAAAAAGGAGGTCATTGTCCCACTGTACTCATCCCTCATTAGACCCATTATAGAATACAACGCCCCATTTGGTATGTACCTCTCAAGACATCTGCAACAACTGGAAAGGCCTCAGAAATACCTCACTAAAAGAATCACAGGCCTAAAGCAGATGGCCCACGCTGACCGCCTAAAAACACTCCAGCTATACTCTGTCCCATATCGCCTACTCAGGCGATCTCTGCTTAACATACATGGCCATGTCAAACCCAGAGCTGTTGGACATGCTACACTTAAAGAAATCCCAATCCCTCAGAGCTACACGCTCCAGGGATCTAAACCTTGTCATCACAATAAACAAAACATGCTGGAGGGATAGGTTCCTGACCCAGAGACTCCCCAGACTCTGGAATAGATTGCCCATACATGTCAAGCAGAGTGCCTCTTTGGACCTCTTCAAGAGGAACCTTGACGATTGGATGGGAGAAAGGAAATTCACCCCAGGGATCACGTCAGTCGCCCTGCTAGACAGGGGTCCAGGAAAGTAAATAATGTGGGAAGAAATAGCCAGGGAATTGTTATGGCTAGGCTTGTATAGGCCCTAGGGCTGATAGCCTAGTACCAACCTATGAACCTATGAACCTAAGAGGTAATCCACGGCAGCCAAATGTAATTCAACACCAAAGGCACCAGAATAGTAGTTCCTGTCGTAAAACACATAAGATACCCTGTAGCTACTATCGTACATACACACCCTATGACATCATCGATGTTCAGAGCACAATGGTATTAAAGCATGAAAGCACCCCACACACACCTGTGTATTCCCAAACACTGCACCATAGGTGTAAACATACGGGGAACTTTTACAATGTACATTTTGGGAGCTGCCATAGCTGTGATTCATCACCATGTGTTAGAGACTGACGGTGTTGTGGAGGATGATGCTGACAACTACCCCAGGCCCAGGAGGAGGAGAAGAGTGTTCAGACCAAGGATAACCTACCAGGGGCTACATGCTCTGGAGATAGTAGAGCATTACAGGGTGGATAGGGACATCTTACAGCAAATAGTTGAGCTGTGCTGGCCATGCCTGAGATCCAGAAACAACAGAGGGGAACCCATCCCAGTGGACATGAAGGTATCTGTAAGCTTGCAAATACTAGCCACAGGTACCTTTCAAAGGCCAACTGGAGATATAATGGGGATCTCACAGGTATCAGCATCCAGGGTACTACAACAGTTCCTGGATGCCATGTTACCACATGCCAATGAGCATATATACTTCCCCCGAACTCAGGAGGAGTTGGCCAGCAATATACGTCTCTTCCACCATGTGGCACACTACCCGGAGGTACTGGGTGCGATAGACTGCACGCACATACATATCAAGTCACCACCCAGTGAGCATGGTAGGCATTACATAAACCGCAAGGGATACCACTCCATCAACTGCCAGGTCATGTGCAATGCCCAGGGCATTATCATGGATGTGTGTGCTGGCAGCCCTGGAAGCTACCATGACTCCCACATCTGGCATGCCTCACAGCTGTATCAGGTATTTGTCAGGGGACCATGGCCACCTTGTGGGGGATGCTGGCTATGCACTGGAGCCATGGATGATGACTCCCATCAGAAATGCACACACACCCATGCAAGAATGCCATAATGAGGCACACGCACAAACCAGAATCATCATAGAGTGTGTGTTTGGGATGCTGAAATCACGGTTCCGTTGCTTGGACATATCTGGTGGAGCCTTGCAGTACTCTCCAGGCACGTGTGCCCACATCCTCATACTATGTGCCATGCTACACAATATGATCCTGCAGAAACAGCTGCAGCAGGGACAAAATGGTGAAGGCCCTCACAGCCCACCGCAATTGCCAAGGCCATCACAGGCACAGAGGGATTCAGACCACGAACACCCTGTGCCAGCCCCAGTAGGCAGATGGAGGTGTGCCCAATATATCTATGCCTTGGCAAAGAGGGAATGTATAGCACATACTCTGACAGTGTAGGCCCCTACGGACTGACACACCTCTCCACCTGCACACACAGTAAAATGGATGGCACACACATGACGACCTGTACATTGTAATGTATAGGCGGCCTACTGTGTGAATCCTACATAGGCAGCCCTCAACCATTGTACACACAACAGCTATTGGAACAAGGAATGTCAACACCTGAACAGTACACGCATCTATCAGCATATGTTGGTACTGTGTGAATAGGTTCCTAGGTACATCGGTAGGTACATGCCCGATTATCAGAGGCCATTCATCAATCAAGGCAAACAGTGTCTGCTGTCACCACCACATCAAGTAACCAACTATCGCTCAGTGGAGCAGAGCCAATTGCGGGATCCATGTGTGTAATCACTGTTCCCCACACACTCTGCATGGATTCCCTGGTGCATTAATGAGGGGCTCCATATAATGTAATCATGGATGTAGTGGCAAAGCATGGGGTGTACCCATGACAGGTATCTGTCACCCCAGCATGCTCCATGTATGGTTGTGTGAAGGTGTAGCACATTATAGTGTGTGGCTCACTGTGACATACATACCCAATGCTGGAGCATATCCATTAAACAGCCATAGTACAGTCCACATACAAAATGCCATAACATGTGTACAAATCCCAGATGCCCAAGTGGTAAATGCAGTGATTGTCATGCATGTTCCCGGTCCCAGGTCCTGCAAGGGATGTAACATAATCCCAAAGGCATGAATAATGCATGTTGGATGCAGGCCATCAGAACATGTTTAGCACATGTTAGCGGGAATATGCGTTGCCCAGTGCTGGTAAGCGTCGTTTAAATATCACTATATGGATATGCACGAAACAGGGCTAAGCTTCTCTGAATATTGCGCAGATCACGGTTAATGATGTCCAGAACAGGTGAAACCAGCATTATTCACCCCTGTACTAATAGTGCCTGCTCTGAAGGGTAAAATGACCACTGCCAGGAGTAGAACACGCAATCATGTACACAATCACCTAACACATATACATAATAGAGATAGAAAAGGGTGATAGAGAGATATATGTTGATATATACGGATTCACCTATATCTGCAAATATGTAGATAGGTCAACAACATGTACACAACCATGGAGGTACAAATAAATAGGATACTGCCAACTATGGAATGTGTCACATACCGACATGCATAATCACGAGGTTGAAAGACCAAAAGAACACAGTACCAGAACACTAGAACCGCATGTAATATTATCACAATATTAAGGGACATTTAGTTATTGCTGCTGGTGTTGCGGTCCACGTAGGTACTGTGTTCAACTGTGTTTGTGATTGCTGTAGTCTGTGTATGTGTGTGTTGAGGGTGCCGTGTGCTTTTCTGTTGGACTGTAATGTGTGTGTGTGTGTTTGCATCATGTGTCTGTTAGTGCTAACTCGGAGGTAGATCATTACGGTAGGTGTGGTTATAGCTGGCCGTAGGCATACGGTTACCACCTGTCCCACTTTAAGAGGGACAGCTCCTCCCTGGGCAGTTGTGTCCTGACAAGAAATATTAAAAAGGGCAAATGTCTGAGATTGTAGGACATAATTATGTTCCATATAGTATGTAATAGTTGCATTAAATAGTTATGCCTGTATCTAAAAAACGCAAATGCTACTTGAAACATGATAAGTAGCTAAAGTGCTACAAGAATAAGTATGTATTCAGGATAAAAGTATGTGCTATCCTGTGTACTGACCATGGGTATGTGTCGGCCTGTAAACACCGATGTGTGTCCTGCAAATGTCCAACTATGGCCACTTGAAAAGGTGGCAACCCATGCCAAAGAGGTTCAGTCACCAACACAACTGCAATGAGTGCAAATATCTGTGACAGAAATACACGGGACAGCTGTCATTTAGTAACATTCCTTTACATATCACTGTATTTCCGGAGGTATGGCAGTATCAACCTCACCTGCATACTATATAGAAACCAATTAACAACGGCCCAATGTTTAAGCCCGTAATAACCATAGTTTCAGTCTACTAACTGATAGGTCTTCAATTAGGGAAGGAGCCCACACACATATATGGAATAAGTAGAAATGCAGTCCCCACAAACCTGTATATGCTATGTACACCCACCTACATCTCCCACACATGAAACAATAGCAATACAGACTGTAATAACATCACAAACATCCACTCACTCAATTACATCTGCAGAAGCGTTAACATACCTTGTGAGAAACACATTTGTAAAGGCGCCATGTGAAATCATAGCTGTTGTATAATGGAACAGACGGCGATGTTACAGGTTTTGTTTGCAATAGTCCCTTATCAGACGGTTGAGATGACAGGTACACTCATATGTAGAACCACATACTCTAGCCGTCACACACAAGCCACGGGGGACATGAATCCAAAATATCCGTGTCTCTATAAATAGCAGTTGCAATTCCATACAACAAAACACATACAGGCCGTCTCCCCGAAGGTAGGGCAAAAGGGCAACACCCAAGTGGAGAATTCAATTATACCCCACTGTTGCCGCGTAATTGGTGAATGGAGTAGCTGCACAGCTGATGTGCATGTAATAATCTACTCAGGAACACCAATTGGCGGCAGGAAACCACACGTTACAGGTATCGACGTATATAAGGATGACTTGCCAGACATTCAAACCGTATGCTCATACCATAGAACCGTTTAAACAGTAAAGGTGTAAGAGAGATATGTACAAAAGTTCGGAACACTAACAAGGTATGTAGAACACTTCAGTATGTTAGTGTATGTATAGCCTGTTTTGTATTAATTAAAAGTGTCCGCAATGCATAAAGTGGGAAAAGGTATTATGTAGTGATGTCTTGCTGAGCATAGTAACGCTTGTAGAAATTGTGTGTCCTGCTGTGGGCCACAAGGTAAACATCATAGACACCACAAGGGATGCTACATGAGGGCTTTAAACAGAACAATTCCACACCACCCGCCATCAGTGGTAGAGTATGTCCAACAAGTACGTGCCATAGCAGGGGATAGTATATGTTGATATAACTGTCACAGTAGGCATGCGTATGGGCATATAATGACAATAACATGCCCAAGGTGGTCCTGCTGTGCAAGTATGCTTTGCATTATGGGATAATATATAAAATATGTGTAATGTACAGTATTGTAGGTAGATATGTCAGATATTCTACACAGCATAACAGTTATATCATGCAAACAAAAGGTATCATTTATTGGCATGTACAATACACAATAACAGGATACATATGGCTTGTAGTCACGGGACACTGTAACAGCATGATAGCTAATCGAAATGGAAAAGCTACTCAATTAACCATGCAGAAAGGACATGTAATAGCTTCACAGGTTCATAGTGAGGTACTATGCTGTCTGGCAAGTCTATGTGTAAGCCCAACTACAGTGTTTACACTGGCGGCACCTCTCTAGGGTAGTGTCCTGTCTGTGAACAGCAGAGCCATGTGTTACCTGCACCTCTGCACAGTACAGCCACTGCAGTGATCCCTGGCGTACATGTGTGTCTCCCATCCACCAAGTGAGGTATCTCATAAACAGTGTTACTGAGTGTCCCTGCGTGATGTACATAGGAATCATGTTCCAAAGCATAGTGAGTGTCTGGTTTGGGAATGTAACCCTCAAGAACATCCCACTCATCGTTGCATTTGTGCACATATCCATGAGCATGTTGCTCTCAGTGGCTTTTGCTTATGTCGCTTATGTGGAGTATATCCATGAATATTGTTGTGGACATGGGCCCTGTATGTTCAGCAGAGGTCAACCCTGAGTATGCAGTATGCAAATGTGTACAGTCGTGGTGTCAGTAGTTCTGCCGCGTACGTCAACCATTGGAGCTCAATAATCCTCATGGTGTGTTAATGTTGTGGTATGTAAAGCCGTTGCTGTTCTGTAAGGTACACCCTAAATGGGGTGTTGTACCCTTGAATGTGTGTATACATCAGGAGTTTAGAGGTACAATGGGTGCCTTTGTTCCAGCTAAAAACCCAGTACAGATAAGGGTGGCCACATAGAAGGATATCCACGCCACATTGGCAATATGGCTATCAAAGGAGTGGGTGCTACATATGTGTGTACTAAGATCCCATATAATGTCACATGTATGTAGGGCACTACCACCTATGTGATAGTCAGTGGGTGATTGGTGTAATCCAAAGGGGATGTTCATGCACCATGTGTCATGCAGCTTGAGGCCATGTTATCGACATCGGGTATCCGTCACAGTGACACCCTTATGGAGGGAGTCTGTATCAACTGGTGGATCAATCATGGTGCCTTGTATGCAGTTGTCTGGAAACCTAGTCAAGGAAAGTCCCTCTGTGCTAGCCTGTACCTCAGGGAAGCATATACCGAATATGAGGGGCCCAATGACTGAGGACTGTGGTATGCCAAGTGTAACTGAAATACAGTAGGTACTATGGTATGCTACCCTCATTGTGTGGGTCCTGTCCGTGAGCCACTTTGCATAACATCCTGAGACGTAGGGGTCGATGTGCAGGTGGATGTGTATGTTGTCAATACCAGAATGGAGAATGGTGCTGAAAGCCAATGAGAGGACAATGTAGGCTGTGTGGACCCCCTTACCATCATCAACTACCCTGGTAACTGTATCAAAGGAGTCCACCAGGCATAGGAGCCATGGTCTGGCCATAACAAGTCCAACCTGGGTGGCATCAAAGGTCTGGAGCCCACCAATGTCTCTGTGAATGACTTCCATGATGATGTGCCCCATAGCCTTGCAGAACAGTCCAGTCAGGCGTACAGGGAAATAGTCCCTCTGGTCCATTGTGGCGCCATCTGTGTGGAGTGTGATAACTGTTGCTGTGTGCAATTCAGGGGCCACAATGTCTGATACAAGGCTATTAGTGAATCTGGTGGCCAAGTGGGGAGACATGTCATTCTGAGGTTTGTGTAAATCACAGCCTGGGATGTTGGATAGTCACATGGAGTCTGTGTTCCAGACCTTAGAGAGTGCAGGTTGGAATTGTGTAGTTGTGACCGCAGGGACCCCGCAATGTTCCTGCATGGATTATGGCCCTGTAGGGAGTGAGAGGGTGTAAAGTTAGCATTGAACCCATCCGCCAGGATGTTGCCAACATCACTTGGTTCTGTAATGTTCCTGAGTAACCGTCGTATGTCATAGCAGATGTGGGTATTGCCATTGACTACTGACATACCTCCATAATGCTTTGTGGTACACCCTGGAATGTGTTGCAGTAATGTTTACATAGCTAGGTTTGGAGGATGTGATAAGGGATCCCGGAACCCTACTGAGGCTGACCAGTGAGCTACCCCACCCATGGGATTGTACTCCACTTTGCAACAGCCTCCACCTTTTGTTGTACATTATGTCCATGGAACTGGACCCCCAGAGTGGCGTCCATTATCTGGTGGGTACCATCATGGCTCTGTTTGGAATAGCATGATCCATGCAGTCGTGTAAGTGCTAATGAAGTGCACTGGGCTATGTTTCAGCGTTTGTATGTGCATTGTCCATCTGCACGGGTGTCATGACGTTTACTACTGCTGTCATAAGATGTCTGTAGTAGGCATTGTACTAATCTTGTACTGTGTATGCCATGAAGGGTGTGGTGCCGGGATGTGGATAACAAGGGTGATTAGCATATGTTCGGAAACTACCAACAAGGGGATAACCACAGATGTGGAACACCAGTGACATGTTGGTAATGTCCATGTCTAGGATATTGTTGGTCTTGGTGGTGGTGTGTATGGGTTGATCCAGCCGAGTGGAGGTTATGAATCCTGGCCTAATGTGTCGGTACATGAGTAGCTATCTCAGTTAAGTGTGGGGTAGTGTCAGTCGCACATCAGTAGTACCTGTCTGAACCCTACTGTCCAGTACACCAAGAAATGAGGGCCGGTAACCGTGGGGTATGTTGTTGAATCCGTAGCATGTTACAATGTGTATAGCAGTTCTGGCCACAGTTAGTTGCACGTGGATCACCTCTGATGCATTGTGCTAAGTAAACAGCCAGGAGGTGTGTACAACATAATGAAATATGGACACACCTTAGCCGTGGGTGTTCCAGTCCAGGTTACATGACTGAAAGGTGTGGTCTGCGTATAACCTGTCAGTGCAGGTGTGCTCTGCAGAGCCTAGAGCCAGGTCGCAGTCACTGCAGAGATATTGAAGTGGTCCATTATAAGGAGTGCCTTGCCTGTGTGCGTCAGGGATGATGTCAAGCATTGAGTCACATGACCCCATGTTTTGCTTGCCTGTTCCCGTTCTGGTGGTGAATGTTATTGGAAACTGTGCAAGACAAGCAGTATAGGAGCAGCAAGAGCCTTACATGTTGAACTTGAATCTGGAGCATCTCTCCCCGGGCCTCTGCTGAAAACAGGATCTGTGGAACCTAGTCGGACTTTCCCGGTCAACAAATGTTAAATAAATAAATAAACAAATAAATAAATAAATAAATAAAAATGTTATCTGTATTCCCAGGGCTGACAGGTGCAGGTCATCTGTGCCAAAGCATCGTGTTTTGTTGACCATGTCATTCAAAGTGGACAGATACTGGATGCCTGTGGAATGACAGCAGAAGCATAGGCAACTGTTGAAGTGAAACAGTCAGTTGTTGTACAGTAAAATCTAGTCTGGATGAATGCAGAATGCTCCCCAGGGCTTGGCTGATACCTTCTGGGCTACAAGACCGGAGAGCTATTGCATGGCCCTGCACATGTAGTCTGGGAAGTTACATCTCTGGGCAGTCACACTTAACATGGAGAATGACAGTCAAATTGTACCTGGTGAGGTGTGGCATGGGTGCATAGGTTATGTTGCAGAACCAGTTACCTGACGGCTAGATGTAAGCGACTATCGCCTTGTGTAGCCTGCTGAGTGGGACATCAGTGTGACTGCTTATAGAGTCACCTATGACTGGTGTGTTGGGTATGTTATAAAACCCTATTGTCTGTATTTGATGGGCACACATGAGTCTGTGGGCTATAAGTAATTGTTGTTGTGTTTGGTGATGGGGGCTGCCTCTGGTGCCTACACAGAGTATGGAGAGGTTCTGCAAATGTCATACTCATACTATGTGTGGCCTGTGGTGATGGAGATCTTGTGAGACTTTGTGATGAGTGGGGTGTGTTGCAAATGTTACACGTCTCCACATGAATGTCAGGTTCAGTCTGGGTTGGTGAGAGCATTACCCCCAGCATGGCTACATATGTGCATCGCCCACAGGCTGTAGTGTCGTATGTTGGGAGGTGAGCATTGACTGTGTACATGAGACAATTGCTCTATTGCCACATGTTCGCCATATTCACCATGTAGACAGGCAATAGCACTGGTACGTGACAGTTGAACATGCCTGTATATTCAACCATGTCTCACAAGATATGTGAGTTATGTGTGTACAACAGCTGTTGTACTGTAAGCAAGCTGGAAATGTAAGGACAGACAATGTACTTGTAAGAAATGAGTTGGAATGGGTGCTATAGTAATTAGTAGCTCATGAAGTGCTCACAAGTTCTGAACAAGTGCTGAGCATGAATATGCAATACAGATAGGGCGTTGGATAATATCAACCCACTGCAACCCACAAGTGGAGACGACAGTCATAATTGGAGGCACTGCACTATTACCATGCTTAGTATGGTCTGCAAGTCTATGAACCTTTATCAACATAGATGTTAGCAGTACAGAAGTAGATGACAGTGTGGATGATTTCACGCTGCATAGCATACCTGTGATAGGTCATAGGACATCATCACCCATACCGTGTTCCAGCTACACTGAGTATACTAGATGTACCTTCGTATGTCATAGGAGTGTTCTACCAGTGGCCTGTTAACAGAATCAACACTACAAAAGGTGTCAGAGTGACATGTGCATATCACACCAGTGGCAGGCTACAGTAAAACAGGGTTAATGTTTTGTACTCCCCACTCATTGTAGTCCATACCACACAGACAAATGGGAGGCATTTGTGTATGTAAGGATGTAAATGGCCATGACCTAGGAGCAATAGCTGTCTCAGTGTTGTGGGCAACATACAGAATGGACTTTGTGGGTGAGGTGTGTGACATATGTGCACAATCTGACAGCTGATAATAGCATTGTCACCGCTAGGTGAATAACCTGTACCCATTAACGACCACCTAGGCAGCGGTCAACATTATGGACACTGTGTAAGGGATGGTGCTGTACAGTTCACCTCCCTGAGTTGGTGATGTCTCCAGGCCTATTAGGTAGTCATACAAGGCACCCATGTCATGATAGGGTGCCATCCATGAACATGGAGATCATTGGACAGGCATACTCAGCACTCGGGTGACCAATATCGGATCACATATCACCTTTAAGGGGTATTGGCCATGGGTGGATGGGCGATACCAGCCTTCACAATCCTCACCTCTACTATGCAGCATGCTGGCTACCTTGCATAAAGACATGTGCTACACTGTGATGTTGGACATGCTACACGTATATATCCTGATCTGAAAGACATACGTCATGGACAGCCACCGTCCTACTACAAGGATCGCCACATGCTGGACAGATCCCTCTGCCATACGTGTTACATACTCCCGCCGCCATACCATGCAACCCTGTCCATCAAAGCTGCACATGTCATCTCTGTCATACATGGTGTGATGACCACATGGTAGATGTATTATTAACTGTCTGGATCAGTAATGTGGCACTGATGCACCTCGCGGTGGCAAAATGGCTGTCGGATACAGCTAGGAAACCTTGCCCATACATGCTATAGTTGATAACCATCCCTGCGAATGATGTCCGGCTAGCCATTGTCCCATGTCTATCACATGTGCAACACAGGCGATCCGTGGCAGGATGTTGAACTACTGCACAGTGCCATGTAGATGTATATCGCAAAACACATGCATGTAAAGGTTCCATGCGTATGTGTGCATTGTCACTGCTCATGTCCATTAAGGCAGTGTATGTGCTGATATGTGACATATACACAGCATCAAGGTCAACAGCATCACTGTGGACACATCCAGGCATGTGCTGATATGCAAGAACACCAGTACAGGCAAACAGACATGCCCACATCAAGACAGCATTCACATGGAGTATGAACAATGTAAAGAGGTGATACACATATATGGTGATGATATCCAATGCATAACAGGGGTGTTACATGTGTGTGACACAAACATGTCAGTCGTGTCAGTGTCATGATGATTTGCAAAGATAACTGTGCAGATGTACTAGATTTAATACAAATGTATGTGCAGCGGTATCTCTGTACATCTCTGTGATACTGTGACCTGTCACCATCATTATGTCTTCCAGATAATGCCTCATTCATACCTGCCAGCGTACAGCCGCCAAGAGGATGATGTCCTCATCCCGTACCTCCATGAGAACTATGAGGTGTTGTTCAGCCATGTGCCACAGCATGCCCAGCAGCATGACGACCTGTGGCAGGGCCTTTGCAGGAGGGTTAATGATGTGGGTGGCCATAACCGCACCTACCAGCAGGTGCGCAGACACTGCACGGGCTTGATACGACATTTGAAACAGCGTGCCACTGCAATCGACAGGGACCAAGATGGAACAGATGGTGGGCCACCAACCCAGCCCCCACTTACACACACTGAGGAGCTACTGGCCAGCCTGGGGACACCCTCAGAACAGCATCCACAAACAGTAGCTGCCATCGTGGAGGTGGGTGTCTCCCAACCAATGAACCTGGAGTTGCCTGGTAAGTCACTACTGCACATATGACTATTATATCCCATTTAGTTGCATGTGTCACTGTACAATATGTAATGTAACATCATATGCAAGGTATGTTTACACACATGCTGCATACTACAGTATGCTACCCTGTGTATGCACAAATGTGCATACTATATGCTATTGTACAGGCGAATGTGTTAACATGCACAGTGCACCTTGTGGCTGTCATACAGTCATGGATAATGTTCAAACTGCTGTGACACCCCAATACAGGTACCTCTGGTGTGCCGCACAGACATCAGTCTGTTGCAGGTGAGACTGTCATCAGTATCAGGCATGTTAATGCATATATCTATTTGCCATTTGGCCAGTTAACACATGTACACATGATGTATGGTCCAGTCACGATATACAGGTTGCATCTCCCATCATTCACACTGGCTACCCATGTGCAATATATACAAATGAAAGGAAACACTGACATGAAACCACAGTATCTGTCATTGCTACATGTGTGGACAGCTGTGCATACAATGGTGGAGGTGTTGTTCAATGTAGGCATATGTACTATACATTGGAACAACACGTGTGGTACGCAAACAGTACCACACAGTGAGCTGGGATATGGGCAGCCCACAGGAGTCACCATTGTGTTATATGCCCCTACAATGGGTGCACATATTGTGATGTGCCATCTGACTTGTCCCAGACATGTAGTGTTCTGGCTGCAATATTGTCACACTATCCCATAATACATACCCCACATACCAAACATACAACCCACTGTCTGCATAGCCCTGTGGACGGTGACATATCTGACATCTATGGGTGTATGTCATATGGGACTACACAGACATGTGAGATAGATGGCCATCACAAACATTTGGCCAACACATGTTCACACATGGCCATGGAGGATGGCCAGAGACATGTAGCCACACAGTAGATGTGATGTGTATACACCCTGTTGCACATTGTCCACACATGGTCCAACTATAGCCTTAGTTGACTGATTATACAGTTGAAGTGGTACACTGGACATCCTAAAAGCCTGTACACAGCGAGTGGAGGTGTCACGTAAGTCGACCATATAAGATGTGTTGAACATCACAACTGTGTCATAGCATGACAGTAGTCACCTGTACAGCTTCCACAGACATTGACACCACATCAGGCCACAGATACCGTACATTTCCCTTGCTACTGTAGGACATCACCGTCAGCCGTGCACTTCGTGTGTGTGGTACATCAATGTCACGTGGGACATGGTGTATTGACAAGTCTGCCATGTGTGGACATGGTTGCCAGGCAGCTAAGACTCTGTAGTAGTTGTGCAGGGGTGTCATCTGTAGGTCTTCCAGTGACCTGTCACATGACACAGCATGGTTTGGTGTGTATACACCTCAGCAATGTGGGTCACAATCCACAGTTATGTCATGTGTATGCATGCAGTTATGGCTATGCAATGTGTGCATATTACACACTGTATAGCAATATAGATGCCTCATGATGCCATGCAATGGCACAGTGTTTATATTTCACACTGTATAGCAATGTAGATGCCTCACACTACCCTTCCATGCTCATGCACATTTGCTAAACGTGCATTCTATCTGTAGGGCATACAGACAACACTGCAATGTGATACCCATTACAATGCTGTACATGTGTCAGGACACCATTGTGTCAGACATGTATGCATGTCAATGCACACGTCAGCAGATTACATGTCAAGGTCACTTCAGCCATGTGTACTGTTAACCTGTGCTGGTCCACATGGTGTATCACAGGGATGCATGCTTACTACCATGATTGTCTGAACTGCATGGCTACTGATATGACACCTGCTTGCTGTTGTAGGTATGCTAACTACCACTATTAATGTCTGAGCTGCATGCCGTCTGCTGTATCACATGCATGCTGCATGCCGTCTGTCAAATCACATGCATGGTGTGTGTGTGTGTGTATGTGTGTGTGTGTGTGTGTGTGTGTGTGTGTGTGTGTGTGTGTGTGTGTGTCTGTGTGTGTCTGTGTGTGTCTGTGTGTGTGTGTCTGTGTTTGTGTGTGTATTGTAATTTAGAGTCTTTCTTTGCATTCACAGGTGATGTAGGAGCGTTACCCTCCTGCAGTCCATCTGATGTTAGTGTCCCCACAGATACTAGCAGTGATGAACATATGCATGAGGTACAGGCATGGTTGTCAGGGGCTGAATCTGTGCCAATGGTTGCCATCCCAGCTATGTCCCCCTCTTCCCCGCACAAAGTTCTCATGCCAACACATACCCCATCACCAGTGGCCATAGAGGAAGGACAGTCAGCGTGTGTTAGCTTGGAACAGGAACGTGTGGTGTCTACAGAAGGTGTGTCTCCACACCATGGTGTCAGTGTAATGACTGCAGATGTGCCACACAGGCATGTGGCCAGTGCTGCTCGTAGGAGGACCTCTGGCAGACAAACACCTGCAGGACAGAGCGCAGCAGCTGGTGTCACCAGACACATGTTCCAGACTGTAATGGCGGCACAGGCATGTGCTGAATGGCAGAACAGAGAAGGGCAGAGGCTTCAGAGGGCTGCTATCCGTACTCTAAATGACAACATCCAGGCATTGGCAAATGCTCAACAGCAGATTGCTGATGTTCTGGACAGGCGATTGGGTGACATGGTTGGAATCCTTGACCGTGGCATGGCAATCTGCGAGCATGAGCTGTCTGTGCTGGAACATCTGGTAGGAGTGAGGCATAGGCCACATGGACGTAGGCCAGCTACACCACCTGGTGCAGGACAACGTGAACGAGCCACCTCACATGCCCACTTCCATAGTGCCGGTAGCAGTAGCAGTGCAGCTGGTGCTGTGCTGTCCACACCAGGACACAGCAGGCCATGTGGACATGGCCCTGGATGTTCCAGTGGGGACACAGTTCCAGTGTACATGTGTCATCGGACAGTAGCCAATCTGTACCTCCGCCTGGTAGTGCCCGTGCAATCCCTGGCAGGTACAGGTCACGTGGCCATGGCTGGACACAGTGAGCTGTACATCCTGGTCTGTACAATCTGGAGCTGTCAATAATACCCTTGTGTAGGCCTGGCAAAAGACAGAACTGTGTGCAGTCATACATGCACACACCATAAACATCTGTAGGGCACCGCAACACCCACATGCATAACTACCACACATGTCCAATCAGATCACCGGCCCTTACCCACACACATGATGTCATCCACTGGCACAGCCTATGCCCCTGGAAAACATTATCACCCTGTGCATATGATGATGCCTGTGCTGCATCCCTGTCATCCACACCATCGGTGCAGGGACATGCTCAAATGGTCTGATGCACAGGGTGAACAGAATAGTGAGAGAAGTGTATATTACATTAGTTGTGTACTGTTGACATGCACCAGACATACCATGTAGTACAGGTTTATAATGCATTGTTATATGTTCACAGTATGTGTCTTGGTGACAACAGTAACAGCATGTTGGTAATGATGCCTTGGTTCCCTCCTTATGGTCTACTTGCATGTGCCAACAAGTAGCAGTGTTTGCAGTTTCCCATGTGTAAATGTGGAGTACTCACAGGCATGTATGGCAATACCAGCATGCTATACATAGCCTCACCCTGACTGTTAGAAAGGCTACTATACCACAGATGTTCACACATCTACTGATCCAGAAGCATGTGGGCTGTTTAACAGACTACAGTGGCTAGAGACATGACATCCATACCAGGTCACATCACAGGTATTTTGACATGGTGCGGGGGGTTTACACAGCGGTCTGGCCGATGATAACGTTAGAGGCCACTTGATAGCATGAGGCCTCACTGTGTAGCAGTAATACCCTGTCACATTACAGGATAAGAACATGCACAGACATACACAGAAACACACAGTAACATGCCCACACTCACAGGGTCAACAACACTATAACGCACACTCGATAATGTTGAGGTGAGGACCCCTGCCTATGTGGTAATCACCCTCACAGTACTATGCACCCACACGACGCAACACAGAGAATGAACATGTACAGGTAGCCAGTAAGGCTGAGACCGATGGCATCAGCAGGGTAGTAGACTGCATGACCATGAGGGGTTAGGGATCCTGTCTGTTCTGTATGGTAGCATACACCCTCACTCCATGCACCAGACAGCCATACATACATGCACTCACACACCAGAGTCCACAAATGTCATTCACATATGGAGAGCTGACATGTGTGTGATACACAAACCACCCCTGCCTACGTCATGCTTTCCACACTGCAGTATGTACATATCTCTACAACAGTGTACAGGGGTGTGTAACAATTGGGATGTATTCCCCACCATATGTGGCATATATGGTCACACAAGCAAACACACATGGCAGTACTGTGAATGATACACCTGCTATATGATGATACGTCTGATAGACATGCAGCAGTATTTGCCGCATTATGTGTACCAACGCTACCTTCAGCAATTGTGCTGCTATATGCACACGAGAGGATGTAAGTGTTACAGGTGTCAAGTGACCTACAGTCAGTAACACCCGACCGCTGTGTAGGTTTTATGTCTTCACCATCAAGTAACAGTAACATAGCGTACTGTTTGCATACGTAATGGTAGGATGGCTTGTGACACACCTGTGAGCCATCCCCGGCAAACATCCATCTGCAAAGGTAGATCACCACTTTATGTACACACATCCATCCATACCTGATGTACATCCTACCGTACTGTCAGTATTTCACCATATACAGGTGTCAATGATGGGGCTGCAGTGCATCTGCATGTTGTAGTTAGGCACAGATGAATTACATACATCAGCTACTGCACATGCATGGTAGCTGCATGCACACCACTACATGTACATGTGTGTTGATCCTACATGCCTGTCATGTAGCCATGTTTGTATGCATTGCAATTGGTGGACATGTGTGATGACATACATAACACATGGACTGTTGTATGATATGATGGGTGTCATGGGTTACTAGTACAGAGGGAATGTTTCCTCGGTCAACATTGCTACCTCATGTACTGTTAGCATTCAACAGCCATGGACCTACCTTCCATGTGCATGTGTGTGATTGCTGTAGCCACTTGTCTGCATGGAGGACAGCAAAAGCTATGCTATGTACATATGTGTTGTGTGTGTGTGTGTGTGTGTGTGTGTGTGTGTGTGTGTGTGTGGTCCATGCACATATCCACTGCAATTACATGTATGTCATATCCAAACATGTGTGTTCTTTGGTGTACAGCAACAGTCATCTGTCACAGTTGTGTAAGACCCAGGGTCCCTGTTATGTGTAGAGCAGACCTGGTTATGTACAGTGGTATCATTGCATTGCATAACACATGATGGAACCCTGTCAGTACATGTGTAGTCTTCACAGTTGCTGTAGACTTATGTACAGTCCACTGGTCATGAGTCACATGGTGTTGTGGTAATGTATGGATGTGTGTTGCTGGTCCAAGGACATGGTGATGTCTGAGGGCTACATAGTAGAATGCAGCGTTTACCTCTGTGATCTGCACCTGAGACATCTGTGATGGCTCTTGAGTGTGTACTGGTCAGTACATGTGAGTGGCCTTCATGTACGTGGGGACAGTAACACCATACTGTGCCCTTCCATGTTTAGAATCCGTGTGCATGCAAGACAGCCCTTTGCTACTGCTAAGTGTGTGAGCATGCCCAGTACGCCTTTGTGTAGATGGGCACACAGTACATTCCAAACTGTGCTCTTCCATGTTTAGAATCCATGTGCATGCAAGACAGCCCTTTGCAACTGCTAAGTGTGTGAGCATGCTCAGTACACCGTTGTGTAGATGGACACACAGTACATTCCAAACTGTGCCCTTCCATGTTTAGAATACGTGTGCATGCAAGATAGCCCTTCACTTCTACTAAGTGTGTGAGCATGTCCAGTACTCCATTGTGTAGATGGACACACAGTACATTCCAAACGGACATGTGATACTTAGTGTGTGTGCATGCCCAGTGACACCTTGTGTCAGTGATGTGCCTCTGTGTATGGGCATGGCCATTGACATCCTGTATAGTGATGGTGGTCATCCAGGCAACAGATGTCCATACCCCACGTCAGGATGGATGCCTACATTAAACACACTGGTTGACTGTCTTGAAGGGTGCACTGTCTGTGGCACGTCTCGTATCTATGTAGTGTTGTAATAGTGCTCCATAGATAGGCATTTGTCCCGCTCACACCACTGTCGTGTGTTTGTCTACATCTACCTTGGGACAGTAATATGCTTTTAGACTGCTCACACTCTATACATTCCCTATCGGCGTCTTTGCCTTTGCGGATGATGTCATCCACCTAGAAGTATGCCTCTGGGAGAGCTGTGTTCCAGTAAACTCAGTAGCACATTTTGTAACTGCATAATTCTGTAGTGTGATAAGGTAGTTAGGTGTATGTTCGACTCCCAGCCCTGCCAAGTGTGTGTGTGTTTCCTGCTGCCTGGGGACAGAGTAATGCTTTAAGACGTCTCACTCTACATACATTCCCTATCGGCGTCTTTGCCTTTGTGGATGATGTCATCCACCTAGAAATATGCCTCTGGGAGTGCTGTGTACCAGCAATCTCAATAGCGCGTTCTGTAACTGCATAATGCTGTAGTGTGATAAGTTAGTTAGGTGTATGTTCAACGCCCAGCCCTGCCAAGTGTGTGTGTGTTTCCGGCTGCCTGGGGACAGAGTAATGCTTTTAGATGTCTCACTCCACATACATTCCCTATTGGCGTCTTTGCCTTTGCGGATGATGTCATCCACCTAGAAATATGCCTCTGGGAGTGCTGTGTACCAGTAATCTCAATAGCGCATTCTTTAACTGCGTAATGCTGTAGTATGATAAGATAGTTAGGTGTATGTTCAACTCCCAGCCCTGCCAAGTGTGTGTGTGTTTTCAGCTGCCTGGGGACGGAGTAATGCTTTTAGACAGCTCACTCCACATACTTTCCCTATCGGCATCTTTCCCTTTGCGGATGATGTCATCCACCTAGAAGTATGCCTCTGGGAGTGCTGTGTACCAGTAATCCCGATAGCGCGTTCTGTAACTGTGTAATGCTGTAGTGTGATAAGTTAGTTAGGTGTATGTTCGACTCCCAGCCCTGTCAAGTGTGTGTGTTTCCAGCTTCCTGGGGACAGAGTAATGCTTTTAGACGTCTCACTCCACATACATTCCCTGTCGGCGTCTTTGCGGATGATGTCATCCACCTAGAAATATGCCTCTGGGAGTGCTGTGTACCAGTAATCTCAATAGCACGTTCTGTAACTGTGTAATGCTGTAGTGTGATAAGATAGTTGGGTGTATGTTGGACTCCCAGCCCTGCCAAGTGTGTTTGTGTGTGTTTCCAGCTGCCTGGGGACAGAGTAATGCTTTTAGATGTCTCACTCCACATACATTCCCTATGGGCTTCTTTGTCTTTGCGGATGATGTCATCCGCCTAGAAATATGCCTCTGGGAGTGCTGTGTACCAATAATCTCGATAGCGTGTTCTGTAACTGCATAATGCTGTAGTGTGATAAGGTAGTTAGGTGTATGTTCGACTCCCAGCCCTGCGAAGTGTGTGTGTGTGTGTGTGTTTCCAGCTCCTGGGTACAGAGTAATGCTTTTAGATGGCTCACTCCCCATACATTCCTTATCAGCGTTTTTGCCTTTGCGGATGATGTCATCCACCTAGATGTATGCCTGTGGGAGTGCGGTGATGCTGGAACTCGGTAGCGCATTCTGTTACTGCATAATGCTGTAGTGTTGTAGACTAGACAGGTAGTTGCTTGATTCCAAGCCATGGCAGGTGTGTGTCTTTGGCAGTTATACCGTATGTGTTGTTATCTGTGGGTGGCTAGCTGCGGGATGTGTTCAGTGTGTTTTGTTGCTGACCTATATAGTGTCCACAGCCTGCATATTCTGCCAAGACACTGGGTTGTCAACACATACATTTGCCAATAGATCTGGTGAGTAACTGTCAGCAGCCCTAGTCTTACCCTTGATACGGTCTGACCCATGTCAGACACCCAGACGCATAACACACGTGCCTTGATAGTAACAACACTACATGATGCAGGTGGCACATGTTTCCTTTTCATTCCTGTCTAATGCATTGCTGTCATGTGGTCCGCTGTTGTGATATAAATGCCATATCTACATATGTGTGTACATGTATATGTGTATATATATATATAAATATGTATATATATATATATATATATATATATATATATATATATGTATATATATATATATATATATATATATATATATATATATATATATATATATATATATATATATATATATATATATATATATATATATATATATATATATATGTCCATGTATATATGTATACAAATAATATATATGATACATGTAGATGTAGAGGTGGACATAGATGTGAACATATATGTCTGGGGACATCAGCACTATTGAATGTTTGTGCTGGATGATCTGTACGTGATAACCTGGGATCTATGTATATCTGCCATGGTGTGGTGGTAATGCACATCGTCTGTAGTGTGCAGGGCCATGGGTTGTAGACGTGTAGACACCGGTTATTTTGTTGCTGGGAAGACAATGGGACATCGAATATGGTGATAGTAAGGCACCTGTTGCCAGTTGTGTATGGATCTGAGCGACACTGAGCAGTGGTTATTAATTTGGAGGTTCAGTATGGGTCATATAACTATTCATTAGAAGACTATACTATGCAGATGAGGTTGACAATAGTGTATCACATTTATCACCAGGGTGTCCTGCTGGTCCCTGGAGTGTATGTGTGTAGTCAGCCGAGTGCAGGTCTCGAATATAGTTGATTACATGGGAGGGGGGTCAGGCATACTGTATGTACATTGCAGAACTGTGCCTCGGGAGTGCTCCTGCCTTAGCACACCTAAGCTAGGGGTGTGTCTATACCTGCCTGGTGACATTGGGAGGGATGACAGCAGTGGTGGGGTAGTCAGGGTGTACAGGCTGCACAAACAGGTGTTGATCAGCACAATCAGCAGATGACATGGCCAGCCCGCACATGAACAGTACGTTAATGCGAGCAAGCAGCATACACACAGGTTTCGTCTGCACTCTACACCACCGGTGCAGGGACATTTCACGACACAGTCCAACCAAATGACACGGGCTGCAGCAGGTAACATATACCAATATGTGCAGGAGGCTGGGGCAATGAAGATGTGTATGCTGTCGAACAACCCTTACTGGGGTGACATAAGACTTTATAGACCGAGGGCGACTTACCAGGGGTTACATGGGCTGGGGATGTTTGAGCACTATGGGGTGACAGAGACCTCCTACAGCAGCTTGTTGACCTGTGCCTGCCACACCTGACACATCAAACAGGCTGAGGGAAACACATCACAGTGGATACCATGGTATGTGTTGGCCTAGGTGTACTAGCCACAGGTACCTCACACAGCACAACTGGAGATATCATGGGTATCTCACAGGCATCTGTATCCAGAGTATTGCACCAGTTCACAGACGCCATGTCAACACATGCTAGTGAGCATGTACATGTCCTCAACACACGTGATTAGTAGACCAGCAATATGCATCTGTTCAACCACATGGATGACTACCCTGGGGTACTGGGTGCTATAGCCTGCACACACATACACATCGTAGCACCACTTGGTGAGTGGGTTAGGGCCTACAGTCACTGCAGGGGCATACCCTCCAACAGCTAGGCCATATGCGATGGCCAGGGCATGAGATTGAATGTGTGTGCTGTCTGCCCTGGAAGCTATGATGTGTCCGATATATGGCTTCTGACATAGCTGTAGCACACCAATGCCAATATGGACATCCCCTACAGTCTCCTAGTGGGGGATGCTGGGTAAACACTGGTGTCATGGCTGATGACACCCATCAGCAATGCACACACACCTGAACACACACACCATACTGAGGCGGATGCACAGGCAAGACATATACTTGTGCATGTGTTTGGGATGCTCAGTTCACAGTTCTGGTATCCGGACACATCCGTTGGAGCTCTGCAGTATTCACAGGCTACATGCATACCAGTTGTTATGGTATTTGCTATGCTACACAATCTTATCCTGCAGTAACAGTTGCAGCAGGAACAGCATGGGGCAGGGCCACACAGCCCAACACCACTGCCAAGGCCTGTACAGGCACAGTGTGACTTGGTGAAGGAACTACCTGAGCAGGGAACAGTCGGTGAAAGCCCGTGCACAGTATGACCTGCCCTTGTCAAAGAGGCAACACAAGGCATATGCACTGACACAGTAGGTACCCACGGATTTCCCCTATCTGACGCGCACACAGTACAATGGATGCCAAACATGACAGTACCTGTGCTCGGCCATGTATAGGAGGTGCACTGTGTGCATCCGACATAGGCAGCACTCCAGCACCGTCCTCAAGTCTGGAACACACCCAGGGTATGTCTATTGACCTAACAAGTGGCAGTTGTATTAGAATGTGTAGTTACCCATTGCTATGGTATGTATGTGAGCATACAAGTGACTGTGGTGGCCAAATGTTAGGGCAGCAGACAGTACACATCCATAGTGGCACCATGACCTCTGTAGCACATACAGGGGTCACAATGGTAGCCTGTAGTACACAGGGTGTCCTAACCCACTGCTGATTATGGGCTGACCATAATGTGTGTCCATACAGCCCACACACGTTCCATGCAGCTGGACAGATGTGGACCAATACAGACAAATGATATACAATGGCCTATGGATATGCCCATTGAATGACCCCAACCCACTAAGACACACACAGATGACAGCAGGCCAGGCAGTTTGATGTAGGTTGTGTAAGCTAGGACATCCAACACCACTGTGCTGGTAATTAAAGCTGGGAACTGACGTACCCTGGTATCCCTCCAACCAGCAATTTAGGTAGGTCCCCGGCATACCAGTACAGTAGTGGCAGATGTGTACAACTGTTGGCTGTGCCCCCGTCAAACCTACACATGTGAGAGTCATGTGCGCCACCCACGGTGCTGTGTAGGACTGTGGTTGTGGTTGGATGTCCCCCCATGCTATGCAGACATGTAGCAACTGTCAATGCCACATGACCATTAGCTACCCTGCAGACACAGCATGACACCTGTCTGTGTAAAACGGAGGGGTCAGCAACACAGTACTAACTATCTGGACATGTGACACATGCAATACAGTTGACCATACTTGGCATGCTCACACACATGACGGTATGACGGTAATGTCGGTCTACAACATGCGTAACAGTCATACTGGGCATGCTCACACACTGAAACATAGGACGGCCAGGCATGCATACACCAGTGGTCCGGACATATCTGCCAGTACATTGCTATACTGTTGGATGACTGCTCTGCATGGTGTGTGTGTGGTCTATTGTATGTACATATGCCATGGTCTATTAATTCACATGAGCTATGTGCGCAGGGTACTTCTACCATCATGTCTATAGGGTGGTTCTTTGTTTGTGGACAGGTCAACACCTTTGGATACAGACTGGGTAAGGCACATTCCAGCAGGTGGGAGCAGTTGTGTGTGGGTTTGCACAGTGTTAAGCACTGATGACCTCTGGTCACAGCACCTTATACATGTTTAGACTCCCCATTTCTTTGACAGTGCACTACTGGCATACTGGTAGACAAACACGCTTACAGCCGCTCGCTCACCGACATTTCTGCTTACATTTGTCACTCACGCTGGGTGTGTGTGATCCCTTGTGATGCGTATTACATTGGACAACATGACTACAGTATTGGGTATGTGTAACCATTTTGCGACGGCAGGCGTTCGACTGTACAGACTCGGCGGCCTGTCCAGTGACGTAATCATATTATATGCGTGTTCCTCATATGATCTGCTCCCGATACTCTGCAATGCTGACATGTGACTTGAGTTTGTTAACGCAGCTGTCCGCCGAGTCATGCTACCGCATACCTACTGCATGTTGTCCACCTTTCAGATTGCACGACGGGAGACTGTAGGTGTGACACCTTTCCCACTTTTCATGGGACAGTCCCTCATCACGCATATCTCATGTGACAATACCAGAACTCTCCACCAATTGGGGACACATATCTACAGAATCAGGGACAGGTCAAGAAAAATCAGGGACACTTACAAAAGTAGTGCTATTAACTTGAAACATTGACAGAATCAGAGCATATGACTTAATACACATATTCGGAAGTAATAGTTGTTTATAACTCTTACTTATTGTCATTAGTCAATAAGTGTAATTCACCGCCTTTCCTTCAACAGCCACTAATTTTAGGAGGGATTAAGAGGGACAGAGTTAAACTTTCAGTCAAACTCAGGGACATACCTGACATTCAGGGACAGTTGAGTGGTATGGACAATACTCTAGCCATTGCAACTGTCCTGATTAGGGGACATTCTCATGTTGTACGTGTCTGTACTGGTTGCTTGTTACAGGTCTAGTATACCTGACACGTTGATATGTCATATGTAGTAGCATAAGCAACTTTACTGCTGCTAGACTACGCTTTGATTTGTTCTGATATGTATATTTCTGTACTATGCATGGCTGTAGGTATGTTCTGCCCTGGTACATCTGACATTTCTACAGAGCAGGTTCCACTTTGGCCATTCAGAATGGTGGTGGCCCTATAGACCCTATATGTAGAGCTATCACATGTGTCAAGGCAACACATACCCACAGCCAGTAGTAAACGGACGACTTCCATGGTTTGCATACGTTAAGGTTATTCATGTAGCATTATAATTGATAATACTGTTTTCTATTACATGTAGCTGTTACTGATACAACAAATTGATGTTTGACACCACTACACACAATATATAGCCTCCATTCCCGAACTCACAGGCCATGTGCCATAACTGTCATTTTGCAGGACACAACTGCCCAGACGGGTGTGTCCCTCGCAGGCGTATGGGTGTTGAACCTCTTTTATTATGCTATCATCTACCTAAGGTGGTCAGCAAATTATGCACTTTCCGTCAGTAGCAGAACTCACATACCAATGGGTGTGAATGAACACTGTATCAGGAACAATGCATAACACCCTGTGGGACACATTTAGATGATTGGTTCTATTAACCAGACACATTCACAGTCACAGAACATATGTATTCATTCACGTTTGTCGAGGTACATGCTGTTTATGACTCATACATGTTGTCATCTGTCATTACCTGTATTCCACCACCTGTTCACCTAATATCACTAGTTCTGGAAGTGTTTAGTTGGACTTTGTTACTTTCTGATACATAACTATGGACGTCCATGCTAATCAGGTACACGGCACTGATTTGGTCTCTATGTATTCCCCCAATGGTTTACAGACTATCCGGTAGATGTGCTCTTTAGGTTTGGGAGGTGTAGGTGTATGCTATGCCCACATAGGAATATTAATGACTTCCACTGGGCGGGCCTACTGCATCTCTGCCAACCAGCACCTGCACACTTAAGCCCATTAATGCATACCCATGGTCCACCTACATGGCACCCCTCTACAGCAGTTGTGACAAATACTTACTGCGAGCACAGCTGGGGTATGAGCACACCCCTACACATTGCCCACTCTCCCTGTCTCGGGACACATGTTGTACGTTTTGTCAACCCATGTATTATCACACTTGCACAACCTACTGTTCCATGTACACCTACATCCTGCTCATATTGGTGTCAGCAGATTCACACGTACCCTAAATTTTTGGTTTCCCGCAAGGGACACCGTTATCCATGTTTAAAGTGTAGACCTTGCAGAACTCTCCCACTGGTACTTTCCTACCGGTGTTTTGGACAGCAGCAGTGTATTGATCTGTATTGCCTGTCTGCATGTCTGTCCGGCCTAGCTGGGTGATGTGGGGGCTACAACATTTATTTATTGGACCTCCCAGTCACATATGCCAGGGCTGTAAATATGTTACCCCTAATTGCTGTGAAGTAACCTATTTATGTACATGTGTATATCTACACTGACATGTATATTTTGTTTTGTGTGTATGTGTATATATCACTACCTGTTGTTTGTGTATATGTATCTATCTATATATATCCATAGTATATCCTTGTGTGTGTGTATATATATATATATATATATATATATATATATATATATATATATATATATCAATATGAATATATATGTGTATGTAAATTAATATAGATATATGTATATATACGTTTTTATCTGTATATACATCTGTGTGTCCGTTAACCTATACATTTCCCGGATATGGACACTTACACATGCATATTGGGTTTTATCTCTGCTTCATCAGCATACTATTGCCTTAGTCATTATGACACCGACACTTCACTCCAGTGAACTTGTGCTCAGTATATTGCACGTTATACAGCGGACAGATGTCGCACGTTTTTCATGTCTGGGGTGCCGCTGCTAACTGGGATGTGATACAGTGTCATTCAACCTATTACTCATATGTGCAGCCTATTATTCCTGCTACTGTGCTTGTTTCTGTGCACATTCATATTATTACTGTTGATAGGATGTGTGTTTGTGTTACTGTGACTGTACGTCAACATATTGTTGTCTTCATGTAGTTGTGTCTTTCTGCTTTTTCCGGTTTGGGGTTGTCACAGCAGAACTCCGTTCCGCTAATGGGTGGCGTATAGGTTTTACGTGTCGGGCTGCCAGCCCTGATGCACAACATCCGACAACGATATGCCCATTCACGCATGTCTCCACGCAAACGATGCTCTATCTGGGAATCGCACCTACGTACTAGCTGACCTCCACGGGCCGCTCCATTGCACCCGGTGCAACATACCCTAGCACTCCTGTGTCCATAATCTCATATCCATAGTTTCTCCTGCACACCCGTGTTGAGTTTCCATGCATAACAGCCATTATACACCTGATATTGCAGCCATGACACACCTTTACACATTGACCTCTCATGAGTGTTGGGGCCCTACACACATTTTGTTCCACCTCGTGTATTTACGGGCTCACCATACATTCATATTTGCACATACGTGCCTTTCCTGGTGTTATGGATTATGAACGATTTGCGGGTTACAAGTGTAGGTGGTCGCAACATGTACTACATTCCGTCTGTTTACAATGTTGATGTAGCACTTCAACGATGTTATGGCCACTGGTATAACCTTGCCTCTGGTGTGAAGAGCAGTGCTCTACTCACACTTGTGCAGCTTTATGTGACATACGCTGCGAGCACTTCATAATTCCTTACTTGCTTTGGATTCCCTTCACAACCCTTATGTTTGCTTTCGTCTTTTGGCATTCCTTACATATCTATATATATATATATATATATATATATATATATATATATATATATATATACATATATGTATATATATATATCTGTATATATAATGTGTGCATATATATATATATATATATATATGTGTGTATATATATATATATGTGTGTATATATATATATATATATATATATATATATATATATATATATATGTCTATATATAGATAAATATGTAGATATATAATTGCATATTTCTGTTATGTCTGTGGATATTTATCTATACACACATCTATCTATATATATAAAAGTTACAGCTGTACAAGACAACATACATTTGCTATGCTAATACACCCACGCAGGCGCAGGTGCACTTGCATCTACTTATTCTGAGTTACATATGTTTACTGGCACTTCTTTGGGATTACATGTGCCTTATTCCTCATGAAAGTACCACTTTGATGGAATCCGGTTAACGGACCCATGCGAACGCGGTCACCTTTACATGTATAAATGTTGGCTTTACAGCACAGAGGCATTCATTACACAATTAATATGTGCTATAGTCATACTTGAACCGGGAATGCCTTTACTTTGGGTGGATGTTGTAACCACTACACTGTTGGTGTTTTGGCTCATTTATATGTATACTCATGGTTCATAGCTACTCTGACATATGCCTCACCACTTCCCTTACACGGCAGGCATCCATTCTCCTGCTGGGAAAACCACAGTACTACAATTAGGACATTCCCTGTTTCCTACTGCTCTGGACCTGTGCTGCAAGTCTACTCACTGCAAGGATATTCAGAACTCCTACGCTTATAGTTCTCACACATATGCATGTTTGACTGTCAGGGTGTTCATGTGCTGGTCTGGGTTTAGGCTCGGCCGACTGGTGACTAGAGCTGCCCTGGCACTGTTCAAAGATCAGACATAGCACATGGACAGAGTTAGTCCAGATTTTAACATTCTACCTGTGTTTACAGACGCAGGTGTTTGGGCACCTCTGACCACATTATTGGGTCGGCGCTACATAATTTAGGGCGGGGAGTGGTTCCACTACATAATGCAGGTTGGGGGGTGGTTTCCACATGTTTCCCTTCCCATTTGACTATTTCATTCATTTATAGATACAATGAATATTATTCTGGACATCTGTTATAAATTCACTACAGGTATGCAATAGTCCTGTCGACAGATGTGACAGTTGGTTGGTGTACTTATGTGTACGGACCTCTGTGATACTCGGGGACTCGTTTCTACAGTGACAGGGACAAGGCTATGACAACTCAGGGATAATCATGGACACTTCTACCATATTAGTACTATTAACTTGGAATGTGTTGACAGATTCGTAATACTACTAATTTTCTGCAGTTAAATGCATCTATTACTCTTCATTGTTGTAAGTAGTCATTCTCATTCAACACCTTTCCCCCAAAGGTCACTGGCTTTGTGAGTGGATAAGAGGCTGGCCAGGCCTTTGTGCGAATGCTCTGACCATTGGTAGTGGTGACATTGTCATATGTACAGGTTGGGATGTATTCTGGGGACTAGGGTTGCCACCTTTTCAAATGGCCAAGTTGGGACATTTTCGGAACACACATCAGATTTTACAAGCCGACACATACCCCTGGTCAGTACAAAGGATAGAACTTTACTTATTTGCCTACATAAAAGCCTATTGTTGTAGCGGTTTAGTTGCTTATTCTGTTTCTTGTAACATTTAGGTATTTTAGATACCGAAATAATTATTTTCTGCAACTATTACATAACATATGGGACATAATTATGTCCTACAATCCCAGGACATCTGCCATTTGTAATGTATTTTGTCAGGACACAACTGTCCAAAGAGGGACTGTCCCTCACAAAGCGTGACAGATGGTAACCCTACTGCGGACACCAGATTGTTTGGGCCAACACATAGCCACGGTCAGTGCAGGTTTAGAACATTAATTTGTTTCCTAGCTGTGAGCCTTATACCTTTGGCACTTTTGTTGTTTGCCTGTTTCTTCTATGAATTACGTTTATTCTATCCTGACGTGACCGCTTTAGGCAACTGTTACTTGCAGTATGGTACATAGTTATTTCCTACAATCACTGGACATTTGGCATTGTATCATTGTTGGTCAAATCACACCTACACACACATTAATTGTCCCTCACACAGTGGATCAGGGGGTATCCTGTTTACGTCAGTGGCTTCATCACCCTTATACCATGTGCCACTATGCGAATGTGTGCAATATATTCTCTCGCTTATTCATGTCGGGACACGTGCATCACGGGCAGATGTTTGATCCTAGGTAGTAGGTTCTGCATGACCATCTAGGGCTGGACAGTCTCGTGCACCACTACTGCACATTCCAACTTGTGTCCAGATATCCACAGGACTGGACTTTGTGCTTTCATACCCATTCTAATGTTTACACAGGTTACTTATCCCATGAGGGATATCCCAAAAATTGAACAAGACCAAAACAAAACAAATACCAAACATTCTTCTAGCGTTATGAAAATGTGCTGGGGGTTTTACATGCAAGGGATACATAGTTTGCAATACTGAAACTGCCTAGGGTGATGCTACCTACTACATATGCGTAGTGGTCACTATGTGTAGATGTGGCTGCACCAAACCAGTAGGCTAAGTATGGCTGGATTTGGTGGATGTTCAGGTATGGGAGCGGGTTGTGTGCTGTGGAGGAATTGTGTTCTACAGTATGGCCTGTCTGGTTGTATTGCAGATGTGTATACATGTTTTTGTGTTTCTTTCTGCTTCACCCGGTGCTCCCTCATACACCTCCGGTTCATCTATTTTGCATACGATACAGTGTCGCCTTGGAGGATTATACCATTACCCACCCCCCCCACACACATATTCCTGACACTCCATCCATCACTGCTTTGGTTGATGGCCCATGACACGGTCAAGGTAACACATTGCATACCCTACATATGTCAGGTACCTGTATGGTTGTGTGGACTACCCTGCCATGTTTGACTTTCCACATGCTATACCTCACGCACATAGGTACACTCCCATAGCTAACTTTCATGACATGGTTGGTATACCCGGGTAATACCCGTTCAACTGTGACACATCCTGACAAGTTTGGCTTGGGCCACTGATGTGCGGATTTTGGCAGACTGTTCTAATCATTGGTAGGATGCCACCTTTTCCTATGTCCAGGATGGGATATATTCCGGACACATATCCGACTGTACTGGGCAACATGTACCCACAGTCAACGGTACGGATAATACTGTTCCTTTCAGCCTACATGTTGCCTTATTGTTGTAGCAGTTTATATCCTCCTTCTGTTTCGTGTACATGCTTATTCTATTTCCTGTCACATTTGGTATGTGAAATACGGACATACCTATTGTATGTGACTATTACATGCGTTGTGGGATATAATTCGGTCATACGGTCGCTAGATATGTACATTTATCATGTTTTTTGTTATGGACACATCTGCCCAGCTGTGTACCCTCCCTCACAATATGGGTCAGCTGGTGACCCTGACCATTGGGCTGGACATACCTATTGGCGGCGCGCTAACATATGATGCATTTCACTTCCACTTAGTATAACTATCTACATTGCGTTGGACTATGGGCACATGGTTTTCAATGTCATTTGTTCACGGGATAGGGACCCATTATTCCCTACCGTGCATTTGTGTTTGCTTCTTCATTTTGTGTTCGCAGGAACTGTCTTGCATGCTTTGCATACGTTTCAGTATCCACGGACACTGACAGATATGATTACTATTGCTTGCAAATTGTTATATGCAAGCATTTTAGGTTGCACGTCGACAGCTGACATTTCCATGCCTCCGTGCGGCACCTCGACATGCCCTATGCACTCACGCTCCTTTCCTATGCACATGGCTGTGATGGCAGCGCACCTTCATTAATATGCATTTGGCGCTACTGCACCATCTTCACTCCGCACGGTCAGCACAAGCTTAACGCCAGCCTTGCGCCAAGCTTCAAGAATCCTGGGGAATGTGTACTCCTGACTACTTAAATATATCAACTCCAGGATCACACAATAATAGAAAAAAGCCATACTCCCCAAGACTGGTGGTATAACAACCTTGCACAAAAGTTGACAGCTTTCCTGTCAACTAAATTAATCAGTCAGGAAAGGTACTAACTAACTCACTAGTTGATTAATGTCAGTGCTGGCACATATATATATATATATATATATATATATATATATATATATATATATATATATATATATATATGGATCCTTATCAGTTTATCAAAAGAACAAAAGACCAGAATTAAAACAAATGAAATGAAAACAACAAAACTTTAAAAGAGCAAATATGCACAAACTCGAAATTCATACCATCAAAAAAACAGCTGTGAATGTTATATTGCACTTTGTTTTTTGAAATCAGGAAGCATCTGACTGGAGATCTCAGTACAGTGAGAATTGGGAAATTCGCCCTTTTCCCCACTGTAGTGCGATCTCGGAGTTGGTATATATAATTTTCTGGGGTATACTCCGCACTACATAAATATATGTGTGAATGAGATAGAGGACAGAAGAATAGTGAGGATGCAGGGATGCAAAAGGTTGTATTAAAGGTAAACAGAATGTCTTCTTCTTTTTCTTTCAGTTGCTCCCGTTAGGGGTCACCACACTGGATCATCTGTTTTCATTTGTTCCTGTCCTCTCCATCTTGGTCTATCACATCAACCACCTGCATGCCCTCTCTCACCACATCCATAAACCTTATCTTAGGCCTTCCTCTTTTCCTCTTACCTGGCAGTTCCATCCTTAGCATCCTTTTCACAATATACCCAGCATGCCTCCTCAGCACATGTCCAAACCAATGCAATCTTGCCTCTCTGGCCTTGTCTCCAAACTGTTCAACCTGAGCTGACCCTCTAATATACTAATTTCTAATCCTGTCCATCCTCCTCACACCCAATGCAAATCTTAACATCTTTAACTCTGTCACCTCTAGCTCTGACTCCTGTCTTTTCGTCAGTGCCTCTGTTTCCAATCCATATAATATAGCTGGTCTCACTATTATCTTGTAGACCTACCCTTTCACTCTTACTTGTCCCCGTCTGTCACAAATTACTCCTGACACTCTTCTCCACCACCTCCCCCCTGCCTGCACTCTCTTATTCATCTCTCTTCCACACTCACCATTACTCTGAGCTGCTGATCCCAAGTATTTAAACTCATCCACCTTCGCCAACTCTACTCCCTACATCCTCACCATTCCTCTGTCCTCCTTTACACACATATAGTCTGTCTTAGTCTTTCTGACCTTTATTTCCCTCCTCTCTAGAGCAGGGTCTCCTTAACCTGTTCCCTACTCTCACTACAGATAACAATGTCATTCACAAACATCATAGTCCACTGTAACTCCTGTCTGATTTCGTCTGTCAGTCTGTCCATCAGCATTGCAAATAAGAAAGGGCTCAGAGCTGAACCTTGATGTAATCCCACCTTCACCTTGAATGCATCTGTCACTCCTACCACAGACCTCACCATTGTCACACTCCCCTTATACATATCCTGTACCACTCCTACATACTTTTCTGCTACTCCCAACTTCCTCATTCAGCACCACAACTCCTATCTAGTCACCCTTTCATATGTTTTTTCTAAGTCCACAAAGACACAATGCAACTTATTCTGACCTTCTCTATATTTCTCCATCAACACCCTCAAAGCAAACAGCCCATCTGTAATGCTCTTTCCTGGCATGAAACTGTACTTTTGCTCACCAGTCATCACCTCCCTTATTAGCCTAGCTTCCACTACTCTTTCCTGTAAATTCATGCTGTGGCTGATCAGTTTTATCCCTCTGTAGTTACTGCAGCTCTGCACATCACCTTTATTCTTATAATACACTTCTCTACTCCTCAGGCATCCTCTCACTTTACAAGATTTCATTAAACAATCTGATTAAAAACCCCAATGCCATCTCTCCTAAACAACTCCATGCTTCCACAAGTATGTCATCTGGACCAACAGCTTTTCCATTCTTCATCCTCTTCATAGCTATCCTTACTTTCTCCTTGCTAATCCATTGCACTTCCTGATTCAGTGTCTCACATCATCCAATCTTCTGTCTCTCTTATTCTCTTCATTCATCAGCCCCTTAAACAAAACAGTGCCTTTATTATTCCATTTAAGCGATTGTCAGGCAAAAAGTGCTCTGTGTATGCCATAGTAGTTGTTGCAAATCAGAGATTAATTTAAAGGGAACTAGGTGTATTTTCACTGAGTGGTTATGTATTGGATTGACTGTGCTTGTTTCGGTGTTGTACATTTTGACATTTCAACTTTGTGAATGTTCATCCTTTTAAGGTTTCTTTGTTTTCATCTCATTCATTTAAATTTCAGTCTTGTGCTGATAGGGATCCATATGTATGTAGATATATATATATATATATATATATATATATATATATATATATATATATATATATGGATTCCTATCACAACACTGACACGCCACAAAGCCGACACCCAAAACACCGACACCAAAAGACCGAAAACGCACAAAACCGACAACTCACAAAACCGAACACCATAACACCGACACCCAAAACACCGACACACAAAACGTAAACTACACATTACACACAACTATAGATGCACTAACCATAACCCAAACCCTAACCCTAAGGTCCGACACTACCGCACACTTACCCTACCCGCACCCTAACCCTAACTCACTTAACCCGCCACTAAACCTACAGTCCGTCACTATCGCACACTAACCCTACCCGCACTTAACCCTAACTAAACTACCCGCCACTAAACCTAAAGCTAACACTTACCCTACCCACACCCTAACCCTAACTCACTTAACCCACCCTTAAACCTAAACTCCGTCACTATCGCACACTTACCTTACCCGCACCCTAAGTCCGACACTACCGCACACTCACCTTTCCTGCACCCTAACCCTAAATCCCTCACTATCTCACACTTACCTGTCCACTCCCTAATGCTAAATCTCTCACTATCGCACACTTACCAAGTCGCACTCACACGTTGCCCATGTCGGTGTTTCGGCTGTCGGGATTTCACCTTGTCGATCATCTGTCTCGTTGGTCTTCTGGAGTCGGTCTTCTGAGCGTCGGTGTTTTGGCGTGTCGATCAAGTCAAGGGGAACCATATATATATATATATATATATATATGTATATATATATATATATATATATATATATATATATGGATCTAGGACATTTGCTTGAGTGAGCAAATGACCGAAACCCAAATGGCCGGGCATACTTACGCGAAAGTGCTTTTCACCGGAGAAGCACTTTTGCGTAAGTATGCCTGTTGCCGAGGCTTTACTATGGTGCAGGTAAGGGAAATTTCCCTTTTCCCCACTGTAGTGCAGTCTCGGAGGGAGAATATTAAAGTAGGGGGGTGTTGGGGGCACAGCCCCCAACATGGGGGTGCAGGGGGCAAAGCCCCCCTGCAAAAATGTACATGTAGTGTTTTATTTTTTTTTGTAACAAACTTTAAGGAAAGTGCTTTTTCAATAAAAGTGCTTTTGTTATTATGAATTCGGACATTTGCTCATTTGAGCAAACGTCCTAGAGCCATAAATATATATATATATATATATATATATATATATATATATATATATATATATATAGATGTGGGTCTACTTCACAAATCCGAAATATCATATAACCAACTTTTAAATAACTGAGACGACAAACCCAACAAGTCAAAAGACCGTCCACCTGGAACATCGATATTTCACTCCATGTAAGTAACCACTTGGCCAGCCTATAAAAATGATTAAAACCAAAGCAAACTAAACCCACCCATATTGCCCCCACACCCCCCTACCTAAATATACCAACTCCAACATCTCACTATCATGGGGTAAGGGACAAAGTTTACCATAATGGCCAGGGTGTTACTTACCTGGAGTGAAATGTTGGAGTTCCGGGACTTGAGTATTATGGTTTTTTGGCTTTGTTGTCTCGTTATTTTAAAAATCGGCTAAGTGGGATTTCAATCTACTGAAGTAGCATGTGTGTATAGATATATATATATATATATATATATATATATATATATATATATATATATATATATATATAAAATATATATATATGGATCTACTTCATAACATTGCATTCCCATAAGATCGAATGTTAGAACATAAAGACCACAATAACAAAAGACAATAGAGAAAATGTAATACACCAAATCCCAAAACATTGAAAGCAGGAAGACAACCAAGACATATAATATCTATCCTGCTTTGCATCTGCACCCTCCACACCCCTAGAAATGAAATATGCCAGTTCTGAGATTGCACTACTTTGAAGAAAGAAATACAGTCTAGCAATCAATATACAACAACAAACTTACTATTTACTAAACTGGAATGTCTTCAGTGTAAAGTTCCATTTTAAATTTACAAATACAGCTAAAATCAACTTCTTTCTCTTTTTAAACTCACAAGTATCCAAACTTCTCCAAAGACAATAGAATCATGCAACTTGAACTCCGCCATATTGTTTAAAGTGGTGACTACAAACCCTTAAAGTAACACTGCACCACTAAATCACTTATCTTATCAACCTTACGGACTGTTCTACATTCTGCACTACAATCTTCTTCACTTTCGCTAATGTGGTCTTTCATTATTGTGGTTTGATGTTTTAACCTTCAGTCTTATGGAAATGCAATGTTATGTAGAGACACACACACACACACGCACGCACACACACACACACACACACACACACACACACACATATATATATATATATATATATATATATATATATAGGTTTAACTATCATATATTCAAATTCACTGTGTTCGAATGTTCAGATGTCCGAACCACATGTTCGAAAATCAGAACACCGAACACAGTAAATTCTGAACTAAACATGTCAACTTTACTGAAACGCTCACATCCGCTCAGCATTAAAACACACTTTTTGCAGGGGGGCAAGCCCCCCTACACCCCCCATGTGGGGGGCTGTGGCCCCCAAACCCCTTTCTACTTATATATACAAACTCCGAGATCACACTACAGTGAAGCAAAGGGTACATTTCCCGATCTGTACTTTAGTGGGATCTGCACCACAATGTCGAACCTTGTAATACTGAATGTTTGCTATTACAAGGTTCGACATTGTGGTGCTCGCATTTTCAGATATGCAAATTAGGTTTTGCACATATGTCAATCGCATGAAGTGCGATGGACTATTTGATAGTAAACATATATATATATATATATATATATATATATATATATATATATATATATATATATATAGGTTTAGGTATACTTAAAAATATCAAAACAGCAAAATATCAACAACCAAATGACTGACAATCAAAATATGTAAACTGCAAAATATCTAAACATAAAATATCGACAAAATCAAAGTTATACTGGAGAAGGTTTTATGCCCTTTCCCCACTGTTGTGTGACCTCAAAGTTGGTATATATAATTAGCAGGGAAAATGGGGGTTGCCTTCTGCAAAAACATTGACAAAATTTAGTTTGATATTCAGAAATATTTCAGCGTTTTGTATAACATTTTTCAAAGTTTAGATATTTAGCATTTTAGAAATTTTGACTGTTGTTATTTGTTATTTAGATCATTTGAAGTACACCTATACATTGCATACATATATATCTATATTTATATGTAAATATGGATATAGATATTGATATATAATATGTTTATTATGTAAGATATGTTTATTTTTTTCTGTATGCACTATGAACTATTTACCTGGAGCATTTCGTCCTATAACTTAGTAGCTCAGCTATGTTGTGCACATAAATGTTTTTCTTTTCCTGTTTGTTCCTTTTTGTTATAGAGCTTTTCTACTTATGCTTCCACTGGAAAATGATCTTGCATGTCCCACTTAGACATTCTTGGTAAACAAATGCAATAATAACTAACTAACTAAATAAGCAATAGGCACTTGGTGGTGTGAACATTAACTGTAGAAGATGATCACATTTGATGTGACACCCTGAGCCCATGTGCAAAAAATAGGAAAAATGGGGGGATGTATGGATGTATGTGTATATATATATATATATATATATATATATATGTGTGTGTGTGTGTGTGTGTGTGTGTGTGTGTGTGTGTGTGTGTGTGTGTGTGTGCCTGTATATGTATGTGTGCACACACGTGTGTGTGTGTGTGTGTGTGTGTGTATGTGTATGTGCACACACATACTTGTGTGTTTGTGTGTGTGTGTGTGTGTGTGTGTGTGTGTGTGTGTGTGTGTGTGCGCGCACATGCATGCTTGCATGGATGGGGATTACCTGAGCTGCCGTGTTTAGAGGTTGTTATATAGGAAGGGCTTTTTTAAGCTGAGCTGCATGTTAAGGTTACGGTTAGCATGTGTTACTAAGGTGGAATGGGGTGTGGCAGTGATGAAGCAACATTTGTGATACTTCAAATTTCAACAATGGAAGTGCAATACCATAAATACATGCCAAAAAACCCCTAAGAAGTAAAAAAAATGAACTTACAACAAATACATACAAGAACACAACCGAACACTAAACCCTTATAAATAAATGAGTAGCACAGTCACATAATAATTAAAGACACAGTGTATCTACTTAACAGCCTAAGTAGTAAGAAAAGAATAAACCGTCACTAAAATGAGCTATGAAATGAAGGACTGAACTTATATATTGTACTGCTAATTAATAATGTGCATACATGCACACCACCCAAAAACTACATTGTAAAATACTCTATAAATTATGTGTACCCCTAAAACATCTGCAGTAGCATGCATACATATAAAACATCACCTATGCAAATGTATATGTACAATTACCTTTTAAAGAAATCAGTGAAAACTTAATCACAACAAATAAAATAATAAGTATTAAAAACACGACTTAACACTAAAACATACATTTAAATCTCCAAATATTAAAAAGCAAAAACAAACAGGACTCCCAGATGACAACTCTTCTTCCAAATCAAAGGCAATGAAGGCATCACCATAGCTGGCCATGAAGCCCAGAAAATATTGCCATCCACACATTTGCACCCTAAACTCAATTGGTTCTCCATTCAACTTTAACCTTAAATCTGCCAATCCCAGTCAAATGCAAAAAAACATTAAGCAATCCACTGTGTCTGGCAGGATCAGCATTATGAGAAATAACAGCCAACACCACAGTCATAGCACTCTCCAAGCTGAGGAAGTTCCATTATTTTTTGTGTAAATCTACTCTATATGGCATTAACAGGTACAGACAATATCCCAAGATGCCTTCTAAATAGCATGAAACATGTTCTATAAAGCCCTCTGGAATTGCTATTTAACTGTAGCCTCCAAACAGGCTTTGTGCCTCATGAATGGATAAAGGCAACAGTCCTCCCTCTGCACAAAGGTGGGCCATCTACAGACCATGGAACTTACAGACCCATAAGTCTCACTAGTCTCATATGTAAGGACATGGAAAGAATTATCATGGAAATAATCAATAATGACATAGGAAACATCCACACACTGGGAATATCCCAGTTTAGTTTCATTAAGGGCAGGTCATGCCTATTCAATTTGGTGGACTTCTTTGAGAACATCACCAGAGCAATGCATGAGGGTAAAATGGTTCACACTGCCTACCATGACCTGGTCAAGGGATTTGACACAATTTCCCACTCAGATATTGTTGATAAACTCAAGATGTTAGGTACAAACCCTTTTGTCACCTGCTGGATAGCCAGCTGGCTAACAGGCAGTACCCAGGAAATTAAAATTGGGGAGTCCACCTCCCCAAAGTGGCCAGTCACAAGCAGAGTATCACAGGGATCAGTTCTGGGACTGCTCCTTTTTGGTATTTACTTCTCTGAAGTCAAGGCCAATGTCAGATGATTGCAAATTAGGAGCTGTCACTGAATCACCCACCAATGTTCTCCAGGAATGCCTGACAGACAAACAAAAGGTGTCAAAGCCATGGACTAAAATGAAATGCAAAGAAATGCACAATAATATCCTGTAGGAAGTCAGCCACTCCTGGTAGCTATCATATTCACAACACATCCCTAAGAGATGTCCCAGCAGTCAGGGATTTAGAGACACACATAAACAGTAATCAAGCCTTTGACCATCACATCTCTACAATAGTAAGGAAATCATTCTATACTGTGCAACTAATAAACAAAGGTATTGCATCTAGGTCCAAGGAAGTCATTGTACCTTATCCTTGAGTACAATGCCCCATTTGGTATGTACTTACCCAGGCATATCCAACAATTGGAATGTCCACAGAGGTTCCTCAGTAAAATAATACAGGTCATAAGTAACATGTCCTATACACACCACCTCAAAGGCCTAGCACTATTTTGTTGCCTACAGGCTACTGAAGGTAGATCTATACCTGGCATACAAGGCATTGTCTGACCCCACTCTGGTGGACCTCCTGCATATCCAGAAACCAGCAGCACCAAAATTATCCATTCTAAAGACTTAAACCTTGCCTGTGATATAATTAAGACATGCTGGAGAGACAGGTATGTATCTCAGAGATTACCCCTCTCGGGAACAGGCTCCACATCCATAGGAAGCAGAGTTCCTCCCTAACCCAATTCAAATGTAATTTGGAAAATTGGATGTGGAACAGGAAATCCATCCCTAGTTTGGCACATATGTCTCTAATGGACACAGACAACCTGTAAATGGTTCATCTCTCAGGACCCTGCTTGTAAATGTTTCACCTCCTAAGCCCCTGCTTACACTTATCAAAGGAAGCAGAACTTGTCAGATTTGGGATGCATGGCTAGGCTTAAAAAGGTCATTTTGGTCATTAGCCTAGTAAACACCTATGAACCCATGAACCTATTATTGTCCTTAGAAAACAGACTTTTTTTGAAGCTGTGTTGCATTTCTTTTTCTGAAATCTGACTGTCTTTCTTTTATATGTGTGGATGCAAAATAGTTACTTTGCCTAATGCCTGAAATCAGGAGTAAGATATATATCATATTTGGAGTAGGTATTTTATATCAAATATATAAAAGCTGCACAAATATGGAACAGATAATTCACAGAATGTATTTAGTGTGTGCATACACACACACACACACACACACACACACACACACACACACACACACACACACACACACACACACACATGTGCACACATACACATACAGGCACACACACACACACACACACACACACACACACACACACACACACACACACACACACACACACACACACACACACACACACAGATTTAATACCCATACAAAGACACAGATACAGGCAGATACATATGCAAGCATAGCTTCCTGTTGTATTTCCAAGGCATACAACTGAGAGTTCTGGAAGTATCAAAAAATATAAAAACTAAAGGAGAATAATGAATAGTAACAACTGAAAAATGTTAGACCCTTAGCTCTGTTGCTGAATGGCGTGGAACTACGTCAAAGCAAACAGAAGTCCTTCTGTAGCCTGACTGTCACTCACCACATAATAAACAAACTAAGTTTTAATGTCAACAGTCAAACCACTTAAATGACAAAATACACTGCAACTATTCACTGAATTTATTAACACAGGCTTAAAGTCCTTAGCTAAAGCAGAGGCATAATGTTAAAATTAATTTAAAAACAGAACAATAAATGAAAATCACTACTTATCTTTGTTGTTGAATGTATTGTAACTATCATAAACTAGCAGTTCAAAATAACACATCAGTAACAGCTCAGACACTTAGCTCTGTCATCAAGACTTTAACTAAAGCAGATGTAAACTGTATCTATCTATGTATACATCGAGGCATGTGTATTTCTCTCTCTCTCTCTCTCTCTCTCTCTCTCTCTCTCTCTCTATATATATATATATATATATATATATGGGTCTGCTTCATTTGATCGAAAGACCATTTGATCGAAAACCAGTATTCAAGGCAAATGAAAGGGATTTGTCCCCCTCCCCAATGTCGTGCGACCCTGGAGTTGGTATATATAGTTAGGGGTAGTGTGGGGAGCGCAGTTTCCTTTAAAAAAAAAAAATATAATAAAAAGTACAGATTTTAAACAAAAATAGCTGGTGTGCTTCGACCCCCACACACCCCAATGTGGGGGGCTGCACCCCCCCAAACACCCCCTAACTATATATACCAACTCCAGGGTCGCACGACATTGGGGAGGGGGACAAATCCCAGTTTAATGCCTTGAATAATGGTTTTTGATCAAATGAAATTTCGATCAAATGTCAAATGGATCTAGGTCAAATGGTCTTTCGATCAAAAAATGAAGTAGACCCATATATATATATATATATATATATATATATATATATATATATATATATATATATATATATAGATAGATATATATATATACACACACACACACACACACACATATATATATATATATATATATATATATATATATATATATATATATATATATATATATATATATATATATATATATATATAGTGCTATATATGGGTTACCTTCACTTCCCCTAAAGCTCATTTGACTGATATTCATTTGACTGAGACCAAATGACTGACACTTCATTTCCACTAAAGTTCACTTCCTCTAAAACTCATTTCCCTGACAATTAGTACTGGCAGTGTGTAGAGCACTGTAAGGCAAGTAAAAGGAATATGTCCTTTTCCTCACTGTAGTGTGACCCTGGAGTTAGTACATATAGTTAGGGGGGTGTGGGGGTTAGCCCCCCACCTAGTTTGATTTTATATTCTCTGCTTCTGGTTTTATATTGTTCAGTAAAACCAAACTAGGTGGGGGGCTATGCCCCCCCACCCCCCAACTATATATACTAACTCCAGGGTCACACTACAGTGGGGAAAAGGACATATTCCTTTTACTTGCCTTACAGTTCTCTACACACTGCCAGTACTAATTGTCAGGGAAATGAGTTTTAGGGGAAGTGAACTTAATGGGAAGTAAAGTGTCAGTCATTTGGTCCCAGTCAAATGAATGTCAGTCAAATGAGCTTTAGGGGAAGTGAAGGTAGCCCATATATATGTGTGTGTGTGTGTGTGTGTGTGTGTGTGTGTGTGTGTGTGTGTGTGTGTGTGTGTGTGTGTGTGTGTGTGTGTGTGTGTGTCTATATATATATATATATATATATATATATATATATCTAGTTTACTATCATAATGTTGAATGGCAAAACGTATTTTACTCATAACATCGACTTTGTCAGATTTTGTAATACCATCGAGATTCTTTACATAAATATAGAAGGCCTTGTGGTTGTTTTTACTATCTGCTGCAATTCTGTTTTCATAGCTAGCTTTAGAGGATTTAATAAGGGATCTCAACTTTTTGTTAAGGCTGATAAGGGAGTTTTTCCAGTCTTGGGACTTCACCTTATTCTGCATCAATTTCCTCCTTCTGTTGTAGGGTTTGTTTAGGCAAACGGACAACCAGATTGGCTTTTTTTTTTGAAGGAGAGCATCTTGGTTCTATTGGGTATGGCAAGATCCATGCATTTGTGTACATGTTCATACAGTGCATTGGTGTATGATTCGTCAGTCATGTAACTATTCTCCATTTGCATAGTTGCTATGAAGTTAGCCACCTCTGTTTTTAGGAGCCCAACGTTAGCTTTGGAGAAGTTTTTCATGGTAGTTACCTTTGTGGGGGGTGGGAGGGATGTAAATTTCCAAGGTGATTAGTTTGTGGTCGGATCTAACCAGGAAGGAGTTGACTATTGGTGTAGAGTAATGGTCGCCCATGTTAGTAATGACCAGGTCAAGGATGTTGCTTCCTCTAGTGGGAGTAAGAATGAGCTGGTCCAGGGCATTGGAATTAATGAATTCCATGAAACGTTGAGAAAGTGTATTGGTAGATGAGTAGTTTTCCCAGTTAATGGAGGGGTATTTGAAGTCAACCAGTATGAGAGTGTTAGGTTGGACCTTGATATTCTCCAGGGTGTTTAGGAATGTGGAGTGTGAGTCTTGGACATGGTTGGGGACCTATACCAGGCTACAACCTGAATTGCTGTCTTACCCAATGTTAGCTGCACTTGAAGAATCACTGATGTGTTATTTTGGGCTACCAGTCCGGATGTGTGCATCCTTTATGAATATGGAAACACCACTGCCTTTGGAGCTTTAGTCCAAGTTCCGGGGCTGAAAGGTGTGGAATGAGTAATAGCCTGGTACTGCAGGGGTGCTTTCTGCTGCCCTGAACTAGGTCTCTGTTACAGCACAAATGTTGATGTTCTCCATTTTAAGGAGTGCTTTGAGCAAGTGCATTTTGAGAAAAAGACTTCTAGCATTGAGCAGCATGACCCTCAGATTGCATTTGTAACTGTTACAGTGGTAATTTAATCTTTGGAACACTGCCTAAAAATGCACTATAGGGGTGGCAAGAGCCTTGGCCAGTATCTGGAAGCTCAGGTGTGACAGATGCAGGCCATGTCTGGCAAAGCATCGAGGTCTGTCAATCGTGTCATCCCAGGCAGACAGATACTGGATCCCCTTAGAATGACACCAGAAACTTAGCCAGTTGTTGAAATCAATAATTTTCTGCTTGTACTATGGTATAATTCTGGGTGATGGTAGGATGCTGCTCAGGGTTAGGGTCATACCTGCTTGGACTACATAATCTGAGAGCTTCTCCATGTCTCTTTTCATATGGTCCAGGGAGGTACGTCTCAGGTCATTCACATCCACATGTACAATGACAGAGTCATATTTGTACCTGTTGTTGAGGGACCTGAGTGCGTGCGTTATGTGGTGGATCCTGGCACCTGACAGGCAGCTGACTGTTACTTTCTCCATATTAAACCTAGTGAGTGGGACATCAGTGTGTCTCACTATCAAGTCACGTATGACTAGTGTGCTGGGCATGCTGTTTTGCCTTAGGGGCTTTGGTTGAGTGGCACACTGTTTAGGAGAGTCATGTGTCTCATGATTAGTGCTATGTTGTGGAGGTCGAGTGCATTTCTGCCTTGAAGGTCTCTGCTGTTTGGGTAGATTTTTATTGAGAGCCTCCATGAAGGTGGGTGTGTGGTTTGTGTTTTTATGTGAAGGCAGTGCTGGTGTGTGTTCTGGAGGGCTATGTGTTCCATGTGGTGTGGTGCAAGTGTTGACCTTCTCCTCTTGACCAGCTATTCTGTAAGGTTTATGCTAGATGTCTGAGTGTCCAAACTCAAACATCAAACAAAGACACACAAACAAACACAAAAATCTAGATTGGATTACGTTTTTGCAGGGGGGCAAGCCCCCCTGCACCCCCCATCCCCTACAAATTATATATTTACCAACTCAGAGATTACACTACAATAAGGAAAAGAGTAAATTTCCTGATCCTCACTGTACAGCGATCTCCATTCATAAAGTCAACTTCATATTAGTGAATGGAGACTTACTTTCATTAACATGAGGTCAGAATATTTCAGTTTGGTATTACAAAATGTTCAAACAACTAATTTGAACAAACCATGTTCAATTAACTGCCATTCCACATTATGCTAGCAAACATATATATATATAGCTATATAAATATATATATGTAGCTATATAAATATATATATATATATATATATATATATATATATATATATATATATATATATATATATATATTTGCGTCTTTTGGCTTTTCCCGGTTAGGGGTCGCCACAGTGGAACTCCGGTCCGCTAATGATTGGCAGTAGAGTTTTACATGCTGGCTTGCTGGGCCTAACACACAACCTTCAACGAAGGAATGCCCATTCACGCATGTCATCACACAGAAGACACTCTAACTGAGAATCGAACAGGCAACGTCTAACTGTGAGGCGACAACGCTACCACAATAAATATATATATATATGTAGAGAGAGAGAGAGTGAGAGAGAGAGAGGGAGAGCTATAAATATATATATAGTCTATGCTACACAGGCAGATTGACAGGGGTGCTCGAAGGAGGGCTGCTGCCCATCCACCACCTGTCACACGTGTCACATCATGAGTAACTAGACACATGTTTTGGTCCATCATAGAGGCACAGGCACATTCTGAAAGCTACACCAGATGGATGCTCAGGATCATGGATGCATCACTGTCTGACATCCGTGACTTCCTCCACCACATTGGTGATACAATGCATCATTTCACTGATGTAGTGGACAGATGGTGGGGTGAGACATTGTCAGTCCTTCACTGTACATTGTCTGTGCTAGAACATGTGGTGGGAGTAGGGCATTGGACAAGTGGGCTTAGGTTAGCAAAAACATCCGCTGAGAGTCCACGTGGCTATGCACACTCATGCTCTTGTAATGGTAGTACCTCCAGCACTGCAGAAGGGAGGGTGCTGTCCACAGCACAACGTGGCAGGCAATGGGCACATGGTCCTGGGTGGTTCCATGAGGGACACAGGCCCAGCAGACACCAATCATCATCAGCGACTAGTACCACATCTGATCCTGGGCATTGTGGTGCCAGTGCCACTCCTGGCAGAGCCAGTTCCTGTGTTCATGGCCAGAGATTGTAAACTGTCCATTCTGCCTTGTATGGTCCAGAGCTGTTGAACATACCCACATGTAGGGCTAGCACAAGGTTTGACTGTGTACGTGCACACACATACATCACTGTCACATGCAGGTCACCAACAGACACATACGGCACCTCTCCATGGCCCAGTTGACCAGCACACTTTCCTGACTCCCACACACAATGTCAACTGTTTGGCACAGCCCAGGCATCTGGCACCCCCACACCATACCCTGTGCATGTGATGATACCTGTGCCACATCTCTGCCATCCATACCATTGATGCAGGGACATGAAAATATGTGTCTGATGCACAGGTGGTATATAGTACAGTACATGACATGTAGTAGTGTGGTTGTGTTATGCCATGACAAGTTCTGTATGCTGAGGTGCATCATGAGTACACATCAAAGTGTTTGTACCATTTTTCCATGATGTTAGATTGGAGGTGTTGTTGCAGACTGACAGGTGTCTCTCAGAACTTTGTATGTTTCTCTTGCAGAAGTCTAAGTGGCTATGCTGTGGAGACTTGTTGGCAGTACAGCAGCTCAGGATGGCATGATTGCAAAGTGGAAATATGACATCAGCAAGAAATAGCTGTATATGTGCATGGTTACCTAGGTGTGCATGTGTAGAACAGTGTATCAGAAGCAATGGGGCAGACAGCATAATCCTGCATGCATACCCTCTGACAATGCATTCTACTTTTGCTACGTGCCACCTGGGTGTTCCATACCAACAAATGTAGGAAGTGGCAGATTGCATTTATGCATAGTTAGATATGGGTTATTTAGGCCCAACAGCTACTCACAGGGCATTAAAATGTATAACCAGTGCACACACATAGGCAAGACAAACCCACTACTGCACAGGGGAATACTTTTACACACACACAGTTGCTGTTTATGAGATTAGAACCGCTACCTATCTAGGTAGTATATATTACCATACTAAGCACTTATCACATGTGCCACAAAGTTTATGTGTTCTGAGAGTGTCTGCTACTGCTGTTAAGGTGGATGACATCAGCAGGCCCTGTAAAGGAAGACAATGGGGGGTTGACAGGGCCTGAAAATGTATAACCATTGCACACAGATAGGTCATCATCCACTGCTGCAAGGGGGTATATTCACACACACACACACACACACACACACACACACACACACACACACACACACACACACACACACACACACACACACACACACACACAGTTGCCTTTTATGAGATTAGAACCCCTACCTATCTAGTATTTTATACTATTGTACTACGTACTTATTGCATGCACCATAGAGCATATGTCTTCTGAGCACTGTCTGCCACTGCTGTTAAGGTGGATGACATCAGCATCTCTTGACACAAAGGCCACTGTTGTGGAGGACACTGGTCAGAGGGCAAAAAAATGGTTGACCATTGCGCAGACATAGGCTTAATAGGGATGTCTGTACTGCTGTATGGGAAATATGCACATATATATATATATATATATATATATATATATATATATATATATATATATATATATATATCTATATATATATATATATATATATATATATATATATATATATGTTCATAGGTTCATAGGTAGGTACTAGGCTGTCGGCCCTAGGGCCCATACAAGCCTAGCCAAAAAATGTACCCTGGTTTTCACCACCCAAGAAAATTACTTTCCTGTGCCCCTGTCTAGCAGAGCCACAGAAGTGATCCCCGGGGTGAATTTCCCATTTCCCATCCAATCATTAAGATTTTTCTTGAAGAGTGCTAATGAGGAGCTCTGTTTGACATAAATAGGTAGTCTGTTCAAGAGTATGGGAAGTCACTGGGACAGGAATCTATCCGTCCAGCATGTTCTGTTTATTGTGGTGACAAGGTTTAGGTCCCTAGAGCGTGTAGCTTGGAGGAATTAGGATTTCTTTAAGTGGAGCATGTCCAACAGCTCTGGGTTTGACATAGCTTTGTATGTTAGGCAGAGATCGCCCCTGAGTAGGCGATATGCGATGGAGTAAAGCTGTATTTTTTTTGAGACGGTCTGCATAGGTCATCTGTTTGAGGCCAGTAATCCTCTTTGTGAGGTATTTCTGTGGTCTTTCCAGTTGTTGTAGATGTCTTGTGAGGTACATACCAAAAGGGGCATTGTACTCTATAATGGATCTAATGAGTGATGAGTAGAGGGGAACAATGACCTCTTTTTTTATTTTTTTCTGGATGAGAATCATTTTGTGATGAGATGATCCATGTAGAAGGCTTTCCTGACCACTGTGGCAATGTGATTATCAAAGGAGAGACTACTGTCCACCTGTGTCCCAAGGTCTCTTATCACATTTTCAGCATTAAGTAGACTACCAGCTATGTGGTAGTTCATTGGTACAGAGTTTTTACCAAAGGGGATGACAATACACTTTTTGGCATTGAGCTTCAGGCCATGGCTTTGACATCAGGTATCTGTCTCAGTGAGGCCCTTTTGTAGTTTGTCCACATCATTAAGAGTTTCGATTATGGCTCCTAGTTTTCAGTCATCTGCAAACTTTGTTAGCCAAAGACCTTCTGTGTTGGCCTGCACTTCAGAGAAGTAGATACCAAACAGGGAGGACCCAGGACTGAATCCTGTGGTACTCCACTTGTCATTGGTCTGATGTTGGATTTGGAATCCGCTACTTTCACAGTGTGGGTTCTGTCCGTTAGCCAGTTGGCAACCCATCTTGTGAGCTTATCTATAATTCCAGAGTGGGGGGTGGTGTTGAAAGCCATGGTGAGATCTAGATAAGCTGTGTGAACCATTTTACCCTCATCTATGTCTTTGGTAGATTTTATATATATATATATATATATATATATATATATATATATATATGTATATATATATATATATATATATATATATATATATATACACACACACACACACACACACACACACACACACACACACACACACACACACACACACACACATGTTGGGTGATGTGAGATTAGAACCCCTGCCTACCTACCTACTAGTACGCACTACAGCTCCCAGTACTACTTGCACATACCACTAGTTACATTTGGTGTAAAAGTGGCTGCAGCCACCTTTATGTGGATATATATATATATATATATATATATATATATATATATATATATATATATATGTCCCTAGAACTTTGAAATTCATATGACTGACACCATATCATCAAAGTTTTAAGACTTCAAACATTTTAAATGGAGAACTCCATGGAGTGCAGAATGGGAAATTTTCCCTTTTCCTCACTGTAGTGCGATCTTGGAGTTGGTATATTTAAGTAGCTTTGGGGTGTGGGGGGTGCAGGGGGGTTGCCCCCTGTGGAAACATCCAGGATTGTTTTCTTATGTTTTTGTTTTTTTTAGATGTTCGAAGTCTTAAAACTTTGATCATATGGTGTCGGCTATGTGAAATTTGAAGTTCTAAGACTTCAGTCATCTAAATGGGACCCATATATATGTATGTATGTTATATATATATATATATATATATATATATATATATATATATATATATATACATGGGAACACTACTAAATCTCGAACTTTTGAAATCTCGAATTTCAAAAGCTCGAGACCATGTAAAAAACCACATTACGAAAGACCAGAAGCGCGAAATTCAAAATCCCAGTGGTAAGGGATTTTGAGTTAGCGCTTCTGGTGTTGCGGTTCAGGTAAGTATGTGTGTGTAAGTGTGTTTGTAAGGGGCTTTAGTGTGTGTGTGTGTGTGTGTGTGTGTGTGTGTGTGTGTGTGTGTGTGTGTGTGTGAGGGGCTATAATGTGTGGGTGTGAGTTTGCCTTGTGTGTATGTCTGTGCGATCTCGGAGTTGGAATATTAAAGTCGGGGGATGTGGGGGCACAGCCCCCCATATGGGGGGGTGCAGGGGAGCGAAGCCCCCTGCTTATCTTTAGTGTAGGATGGTTTGTTTTGTTATGGGGGAAGCTATGTATATGTTTGTGTGTGTGCTGTGTGTATGTGGTACTTTCGCAATTTTGAATTTCGCGCTTTTAAAATGTTGGTAATGTGTGGTTTAGGGATTATAGTCTCGGTATTGTGGGCTTCGGGATTGTGTAGTTTCGGTATTAAGTAGTGATTCCATTATATATGTATGTGTGTGTGTGTGCTACATACTGATAGATAAGGATAATCATGTCTGAAGGGGACAGGAAGAGACAGAGCCATATACATATCTGTCTGTATGCACAGTGATATATTCACATCTCAGTTCTTTAGGCGTATGAGCTATCAGACATGGGCTGTAATTAGCTAAGTGTAGGAGCATGCCCAGTGTGACCATCAGTACTTACAAGGTGAATCAAGGCAGACCTATCTCCACTCCAGTCCAGGATTTTGTGTGTTACAGCCAACTGGCTGCTGCACCAGATTCAACAGTCCAACATTTGCCTGTGATTACGCCCAAGGGATTCCCGAGCTGTGTGCTGCACATAATATCTCAGTCATATCTAGGGTGTCTACAGATTGTCATCAACTGTACAAGGTTTTGCATCATATGTCTAGTACATTTTACATGTCATTGTGATTTCCTGGTACATCAGCGGCAAATCATTATAGACCGATGTTAGGAAATGAGAGACAGTTGATTTACTGACTCCATCCACAACAGGGAACCCATACTACCAGACGACCTGTTATTCTCTGCACTGTCTACATTTGTGTGGCCACTAGTTGATCCTTCTTATATGTGGGCCTTTGTCCCACTCCTGTTCATGGCTTTGTCCCTATTTCCTGCTCTAAGTAGTTGTAGGTATGCTGTGACTGGGGTACAGTGTTACAGGCTTCTCACCTCTGACTGTACATATTTCGCAGGATGTCCAGCATTCTGCCCTATATGTCTGCTCTGCTCCTCAGACAGTTGTGTTGTTTTGGTATTATTCAACTACATGGTGCCCACTGACTTGTAGGTACTGGCAAAGTTACGTGATAGCCTGCATCTCCTGCTGCTACTCTAACTAGTTACAACCTGCTGTTATACTAACCACCTTCTAGGTTACTCAGTGCATGTGTAATCTCCATAGCTGTGGCCCCTTGTCCCTCTATTCTCTCTGTTATTGTCCAGCTTTCTTGCTGACATATTTTTTTTTCAGTCTGTGGGACTCCTACCATAGGAGTACCTCACATGCACAATTGTAGGTGCAGCCAGCTTCGAACTATGAACACCATCAACTATGCTAATATATTTAGCCCACTAAGCCACTCCAGCTACCAGAAAGTGAAGTTTAATTCTTGACACTATCAACAACAGACAGACATAACTTTGACTCCCTCATATTGAGGAAATAGGACATTGCCAGGGTGTTTGGGACAGCCCTGGTACTGTGTGGTCTGCTGAAATGACCTTGCTAACATACTGTTACTGCAGTTGTATGGGAACATGGCTGTGTTGGAGGAAGGGGACTCTAGCACTGACAGTCATGCATCTGTCCAATGGCCCCACTTTTTGGCAGTTCCCTCACATAGTGCAGTGGGTTTTGTGGCCTACTGCATATTATTGGACAGAAAGTACCTATTGTCCCACATAGCTGTTAGTTGTCTGCAGATAGCCCAGTAGCCCACTCTTTTTCCTTGCATACATGCAGCAGGTCCATACATATGCTACCATAGACTAGTACCCCCATACATTTGTTGTAAAGAAGAGTGACTTACCTTGTGACCACAGCAGTTGAGATAACAGTGCTTCAGGGCTGAGTCTGTCTGATGCACGTAGTGTACAGCCAATACATGGTACAATACAGGTTGTGTGGTGTGGCTGGCATCCTTTTTACTATTTATGTCAGTTTGAGTGAGGTGTCAGTCCCTAGGATGCTAGGTTGTCAGTGTATGTACTATGTGTTGCCTCTTTGCCAAGGCCAGGGCATACTGGGCATGGCTTTGTCTACCTACTGGGACAGGCTCAGGGGGTTCCACTTCCAAGTCTCCCTGTGGCTGTAGCTGTGGGGACCTTGGCATTGGTGGGGGGCTATGATTCCCTTCCCTGTGATGATCCTGCTGCAGCTGTTTCCACAGGATCATATTGTGTAGCATGGCACATACTGTGAAAATCTGTGCACATGTGGCTGGAAAGTACCGCAGGGCTCCACCAGATATATCGAGGTAGCGGAACTGTGACTTGAGCAGCTCAAACACATGCTCTATGATGTTCCTAGTTTGTGTGTGTGCCTCATTATGGCATTCTTTGGTAGGTGTGTTTGCATTTCTGGTGGTTGTCATCATCCACGGTTCCAGTGCATAGCCAGCATCCATCAGTAGATGGCTGTATGGGATGTTCCTCCTGGCAAACATCTGGTACAGCTGTGATGCATGCCAGATATGCAAGTCGTGATAACTGCCAGGGCTGCCAGCATACACACTCATGATAATGTCCTGGGCATTGCACATGACCTGACAGTTGGAGTGATACCCCTTGTGGTTGATGTAGACTCCACCCTTCTCACTAGGTGGTGCTTTGATGTGTACATGAGTGCAGTTTATGGCACTCTCTACCTCAGGATAGTGAGCTACATGGTGGAAGAGATGCATACTGCTGGTCCTCTCCTCAGGGGTGCAGGGTAAATAAATGTGCTCACTGGCATGTGTTTGCATGGCAGCCAGGAACTGGAGGAGTACCCTGGATGCAGATGCCTGTGAGACCCCCAACATGTCCCAAATTGGTCTTTGAAAAGTACCTGTAGCTAGTATGGTATGGGCTGCGCATACCTTTGTTTCCACAGCAATGGGTTACCCTCTGTTGGTTCTGAGTCTGAGTTGAGGGCAGCAAAGCTCGGTGAGTTCTTGCAATGTGTCCCTGTCCACTCTGTAGCACTCTACAACATCCAGCTCATGTAGCTCCTGGAAGATTACCCTGGGTCTGAACACTATTCTCCTTCTCAGTCTGGGCCTATTGTCAGCACCAGCATTGGCACTGACCTCAGCCTCATACAGATGTAGCAGACCAGCAGCAGCCCCTAGCATTCTGTCAGTTAAAATTCCCAAGTCTGTACTCCAATGATGCAGAGTATGGGTGAGAAATCAGATTGTAGGGTGTTTGCATACTTTATAGTGGTGTGCTGCAGATGCAGTCTATATGATTGGCTGACTATGATGCCTTCCACCTTTCTGTCAGGTATATCACTGAGGAGTTTGAATGTCTCAGTGTTAGTGAAACAGGGCTTATCAGTCATTTAGATATGATTGGTTTTCCCAGGCTATTTTTTTTAATTGCCTTCCCTGCTAAGCACTCTGGCAAGGCGTGTAAACCTGCGCTGCAAGTATAAACACTACTCAGTAGTCTGGACGGATCTATATCATATATTTGAAGTTTTATAACTTCGAACATTAAAATATCGAATTTAAATGTTCGAAGTTGTAACACTTCGAGCATATGTAAAAAAAAAAAAAACAAACAAACCCAAAACTAATGGCTGTAGACAGGGTGCAAGCCCCCCTGCACCCCCCACACCCCCACTCTTTAAATATACCAACTCCAAGACTGCACTACAGTGCAGTAAGAGAAATCTTCCCTTTACCACACAATAGTGCGGTTTTGGAGTTGGTATATTTAAAGAGTGGGGGGGTGCAGGGGGGCTTGCCCCCCTGCCTACACTAGTCAGGTAAGTTCCATTTTTTTTTTTTTTTATTGTTATATGTTCAATGGTTGAAACTTCAAACATTTAAATTTGATTATTTAAAGTTTGAAGTTTTCAAATTTCGAACATATAATATAGACACGTCTGGACACATGCTCATGCACTGGCACACTCAGCATAGCTTAAACCAGCAAAAACATGTACCCTGCAGCTAAACAAAGCTTAGCAGCACTAGACACACACACCTGCTTAGCTGAGCTGAGTGGCACGCAAACAGGCACAGCTGAGCTTCAATATGCTTACACTTACACTTATATGACACACACCCTTTTTATGTCAGCTACCGGATCTACTGACATCAATACTGTTCTAGGGCTACACAGGTTTTATCTGTGGACACAGTGGCCCATTTCGCTATTCAGTAACCCCAGCTCATTTGCATACAGATCCTTTCACATAACCTGGATATTTCACTATTCCAGGGTCTGCCTCCTTATCAACCACTGGCATCTACTATTGTACACACTGCATTCAGGGCATTACAATGCATTATTCTCACATATGTCTTATTTTCAGTTTTAATATTTTTTTTGCATAACGGCAAGTTTGCGTGTTGTTGTGCGCGTCACGCAAACATAATATGGGTATTAAAAATATGTAATTTATATTATTTTGCATTAGTTTTTGGACTCACAGGGCATAGTTTTGCATATATCTGTGCCTACCATGACATTTCTGACCTTCTAATTGGGCTTTTACAGCCCCTGTTCAATTTTTTCATTTCTGTACATGGTTATTTTACGTGTGCACTTCTGACACCAACATGGTTTCTGCACAGATACCTAGATGCTTCCTGGATCACAAAACACCCTCATTTGCATGGATTTCACCTGGTTATGAGGTGATTTACAGGCCACAGACACTTCCGTGTCCGCATGCTCGTGCATGGCCCTCTGTTCTGTTTACTGGATTGCACGGCTGCTGGTTTCTGTATTAGATCCATGCCACTCTGCCTACATAGAAAATCACTCCATGTAGGCTTTATTGTATTCCCCCCAAAGCTGTGTCAAAAGTTTGTGCTGCAGAAAACCTGATTGAAGGGTGAAAATTATAGAGGGTAAGACATGTTTTAATCTATTTGTGTGTTTCATTGCATATATCTTTATATCAATGTTATTAGTGTAATTGGTCTGTAATTTGTAGATTTTTACGTACTAGATTGACTTTTATGGATTAAAATTGGCTCTGTTTATAGGGTTCCTATCAGCATCTCGAATGTTTACAATATTGAATATGATATTGTTGACGCGAGAATGCCGAAAGTGCAGGACATCAAACGGGTAAACGGAAATCTCTGTAAGGAGAGATTTATGTTTACTACAATGTAGTGCAGTCTTGGAGTTGGTATATTTAAGTAGAGGGGTGTGTGGAGGGTGCAGGGGCCTTACCCCCCTGCCTACACCCTTTAGGCTTTCGAAAATTTAATAGTTTGATCATTTCAGTTCGATATTTAATGATTCAAACTTATAAATTTTCAAAATGCTGATGCAGACCCCTGTTTATATATGGGTCAGATATTCCATGTGTACTTATAAAACTGAATATATGAAGAAAAATATTAGCCATTTCATTGTTCAAATTTTTGTAAAAGTCAGAAGCAAAACCATTTTTAATTTAGCTATAGCATCATTAAGTTTATGTAATTGAAAATGATTGAATAATATTGACTTTTGACTAGGATTTATTGTGGAAGTGTAATGAGGTTTAACTAATCAGTAAGTTCTGTTTGTTTATATGTATTAGTATTTGTCTCATACAAGTCATGCTAGAGATTTTCAAATATTGATAGTATGTCTGGCATGGTATAGCAAGTTTTAGTCTTTACATTAATTTCATATATATAGGAGATTCCTGATTAAGTATCAATTTTGCTAATAGTTTTAAAGGGGTTTGTGCCTATTTGGAATAATTAGTTAATTACTATTTTAGTTTTGTACCAATCTAAATTGTGATAGGTAAAGTAAAATAAGTTGTTTTTTTTTTTTATTTGTAGATCTGTCTTGTTTTTTCTGTTCTTTGATTTGTATATCTGTCTTATAGCTTTGCACCAGACTACTTTCAAAAGTTTTTAAATTAGATAAAATATGTTTTGTTCTTTCTGTTTCTGTAAATTTTAAAAATAGGATGCCTTACTAATTAGTAAACCTTAAAACTGAGTTTTAAAGGCTGCTCACAAATTATCTAATTTCATGGTATTGGTGGGGAGCTTGGATTGAAATTTAGCTAAAAAATGTTTAATTGTCTAGTTAATTTCTTGATTATTAAGCAGTGTAGGGTTAAGAATATAGTTATGTGATGTGGTTTAAATAGAATAATGTGAATCTAAATTTAACCTTATTTGAATATTAGTGCAATCAGAGATTGTGTGGGGTTCTGTATAAAACCTGGTTACATGTCTGAGCAATTTTCATGATAATAAATAATAATCAGTTCTGGACCTGGATTTAGAATAAGGTGAGTAATAGGTAGAGTTAAAGTCCTTAGGAGAGGCAAATCTAATTGGGTTATCTGTTAGCATGTTCCAGTCTCCTCCTATGATAAAATAGCAAACTTCATAATTAGCCAGTACATTAAAAATCTTTCTTATATAATCCACATGCTTATTACAAGGAGCTGAAATGTTAAATATAAGCACAATATTAGGTAACATGTTACATTTACATTTGATGCAATACCATCTCCCATCTGAATCATATCCTGAATCCAGTAAAATTCCTGGAAAAGATTGTTTTATTTAAGATGGCTATTCCAGATTTATTTGTGTGTATTCTTGTTGATTCTGAATAAATTATCCACTTGTTCCTAAAGATATATTTTTGTTGATTGAGTAAGTGTGATTCTTGTCTTGAGGTTCTGTATTCCTTTCATGCCTCAGCTGTTAATTATAATATTCATTTAAAAGCTATGTAGACTGAAGACATTTGTTAGTAATAGACTAGTATAGTAAAATAAAGTTTAAATTGCATAGATTTAATTTAGCAATTATCCTGATCTGAAAAATTAAAGGTCTGCATGTAAAGAGAATTAAACAATGGCAAAAGGGACTGTTTCTTCTCATTCTACCTATAGGCCTGTTCCTATCACATCTAAATTGAGAAGTATGGGTGTTTTTTTTTTTTTTTTTTGCAGGACCGGTACCCTTTTTATTTTTTATTCAGTATGGAGAGTTAGGGAAGGAAGTCAAGGAGGGCAGGTTGAAAGGGTATATGGACATGAATGGTAGTGTGTGGGTTATCCAAATGAGGGAGGGCAAACACAACTGCTAAGGAGACATCAGGCAAACAGAGTGAATACAATGTTAAGGGGGAGACTGTATAACATACAGGGGTGGTTATAGACACATAAGGGAGGGAAATACCAGGTTTGTGTATAGGTCTATTTCTTTGGAGATGCAGTCTTTGCCAGGTTTGACATAATAGTACATTACTTTTCACCATGGAAGTTTTCAGTGTTGGTTCCTGCCTCAGGGCCTGGAGGCAGCAGTGGGCAGGGACATGACTCTATGATTTGATGGAGTAGCGTCTGTATATGGTTAATTTGGACAGCATTCCTCCTGTTTAGTATCTTCCCCACAAGTACTGCCAGCTCCTGATAAGTGACAAAAGTGTCACCTCCACTTGCACCGCTACTGGCAGGTACCAATGTACCACCCTCTGGTGTAGAGATACCTAACACAGAGAATGCAGATAGGGAAGGAGGTGGCAGGCTAGGAACCAGATGTGCTGGGTGCCTCTGGTGGTAGTGTTGCTGCTCCTGCCAACTGTGGGGAGATGACCGACCATGCTGGTCTGGTCTCTGTCCTGCTGCATATAATAGTAACAGAACATGAGAAACATTAAAAAAAGAGATTGGGACTTTATTAAAATCCAGTAGCCTCCTACTGCAATCAGTATTTGATATATACTACCACTTGTTACTCTCCCAGTCGATGAAATGAACACTTGCTGAATGAACATTTAATGGATAGGGTTGGATGTTCTTCCATTTGATGGCTGAACTTAGACCCATATATGGAATATGATCATTGTGCTTCTTAGATTGTGTGATTGTTATCCTGCCATCATGTGCTGGCAATTTTGGGTTGGGGAAGTGATAGTGCTGAAGGCATGATAATGTCTGACGTTCAGGAAAAGATTGTTTTGTGGATACACATATTTTACTGTCAGGCTATAGCAGCTTCACTATTATTGTAGCATATATGTTAGGATTTGTAACACCCAAATGAGGCCACAGCTGTTAATTCAATGTTTTCCATACCAACAAAGATATGCCGAAGAAATTGGTACAGAAAGCCACATCCACCAGAAAGCCTAAATTTACAGAGGCTAAAAATGAGGTGGTACTAGAGACTGCCCATGTCCACAGCAGATGGGTCATTGCTTCCACCTCTCCTGACTGGCTCTTCTATACGTGTGTCTTGCATGAAACATTCACTAATGTCAGTGCTGTAGGTGCTCTGGGACACACTCATAACATTGTCCACCAGTGAGCCTCAGATATGATCCATGTTTCACCCACAGAGCAGAGGCCATAGCACAAGAACAGAGGCCAACAGGTGGTGGGTTGTCTACTCAACCACCCCGTATGGAGGCAGAGTTCCTGGCTTCACTTATCACCAGTCTTAACTCCACAATGTGGAGGTGGATGTCGGGGCAGAGATGGATCGGCCCCAGAGAATTTCAGCAGATGATGTATGTAGCCTTGCTGTCACTATCTTCCCCATTTGTTATATTAGTAATATTACAGTTAATAATACCCTTCTCGTTTCTGGCAAATATGCACATCTGATATCTGGGCGCAGCATCCATCTACACAAGGTATGGGCAGGGTTATAAATCAGTATCATACTTTTACAGTTGTAATATCATTTACACATATAGTTGTGGTGCTGAGACATACTTAAACTGGATATGTTTTATTCTGTAGCATTTACAGGTGAAACTTTTTGTTGCACCAGCACTCTGGAGCTATCCTCATCTGAGGTTGAAGAATCTTTAACCTCTGGTGATGATGGCAGATGTGAAATGGTATAGTCAAGGGGTAGAGGGTATGTATTGGACACAGGAAGTATGATTCGTACACTTCCTCCTCAGACTACAAACACAGCTTCATGCCTGCACATATCAAGACACCACCATCTGAGAGTGAACAGGTTGATGGTGATGCCATAGGTCAACTAAGTGTGTGGACCTCCAGTAGACAAATATCTGAATATACTCCTAGTTCATAGGGGGAAGGTAACAGCATCTTGCAAATACAGGTTGGCAATCCCTGACAACATTGTTCAATACCTTACACTGCCTTATCATGATCATCTGTTCATGTGCAAATATAAGGAGGGCGTAACGTTAGTACCTGGCGTTTAAAAGTTTCTGAATCACTCCTCCATGTCTTTTGACTCATTATCATACATAGAACTTCATTATGTGATCATCATCATATAACATGTCTGACCATGTTATTTTGGCTGGCCAAATTAAGCTGCTTGGTTTTCTGAGTAGTGCACACACTGCATGTGGTCTCTTGCCATGCAAATTTGATTATTACTATGCTGCAAAGTTTTATAAATGTTTTTGTCTTTTTTGAAACTCTAACATAGTCATACATTTACATACATACATATTTATTTATTTATTTATAGATTCCTGAGTTAGTTTCATTAGGACTTTATTTTCTATTTCCAGGAATATCTAATGTGATGTTATGCAGAGTGAAGGCCCGGCCCAGGAAACCCCAAAATTACACTTTTTTCTGATAAGTGCTGTGGGATTTTTAACATTTACATACCTTACCACCAATGTAGGCAGATAAGACTTTGATTTAACATCTCATCCAAAGGAAAGCTTAGCTTTTTTGGCCAGAAAGCTTCACCAAATGAATGCCCATTTATTGGAAATGGAACAGTAGTATTGAGTACAGGAACCACAGAGTTACAGATTTAAATCCTACATAGGCTGCAGGCTCAGCTCGTGGCTTGCTATCACTGCATCTCAACTACCCTAGGTGTCCTCCACCACTCCACACAGTACCCTGGCTTCCCTCCCTTGAAAGAACTTCCTAAGGGGATCCTGCAGTGCTTCTGTAACCACTCTGACTCCCCCAAGAGCTAACTACAATGTGTATGTATCCTATTGTAAAACAATATATCCTTTACCTTACCACTGTTGTATATTAACCCAGCATGCGTTTGCTAGCAGCCTACCATGGACTTTAGTTTCCCTTTACTCCCCAGGCTCCTTACCACCCCTCTGTGTTCTCGTGGCTTATCCTTGTACTTAGGACACTAGGTGGCATTATTTAACCACTGTCTACCTTTCCATTATACGTTGAAAAGTACTGTAACTGTTCTAGTAATCTGCTACTCCCCTGTTTTAGCTCTAGTAATATAGTCTATATTCTATTAATCTATTACTGCCCTGTTTTAGCTCCTAACCCCCATGAATTCTCTGCTTCCTTCTAACTTATACATACAGTGCCTTATCCCTGTACCTCCTTACCTTTGAGCTTGCTCTCTGCTTCACTGATAACTTTTCTCTGGCTTTCTTCTTTCTCCTTAGCTCTACCCACTCCATTCACCCTGCGGGCTCACTCCGCTCCCCTACCCTGCCCCCAAATCTCACTCGTCCCCACCCATAATAACCTCTTCAACCACATCCCTGCTAAATAAGCCCATCCCCTTACCAGTACACAAAAATCTAACCAAACCTGGTACAGCCCATCCCACTACCCACTCAATTCAATCTTCCCCTCAGTTCAAAGTCTACATAACCATTATGTTCCCAAAACCTGACCCATTTACAACTCAGATACTTCTTCTTCTCACTTTATCCTACCTAAATTATCTCACCAAGCCTCTTAATGCCAGTCATTCTCCCCCTTTTCATACAAGTTCATTCTCCATACAACACACACTCTTCATCCTTCATATCCCCCTGTCTATACTTCTTCAACAACTGTCTACTTTTCCCCTTCAGACTTAAACCTACCTGCAAATACTCTACCCCCAGCCTTATCAGCCTTACTCCCACAAACCACGCAACCCTCAAACCACATACCAAGCAGTCTAAAAATCTCTTTTTTCATTTCCGCCAACTCATTACCATCCTTCTGTCTGGCAACATTCACCCTAACCCCAGGCCCTCTCCCCACCTCAATTCAAACTCCCCCTTACCTCCCCCTCAACAGGAAAATCCCTCTTTTTCTCAGCACTAAACGCTCAAAGTATATGTTATAAAATTTCTAACCTCCATGCCTGGCTACTCCATAATCAGCCAGATATCCTGTCCATCTCTGAAACTTGGCTGAAGCCCCATATAAAAGACTCTGAAATAACACCACCCAACTACTGTATCATTAGAAAAGACAGAACACATAAAAAAGGTGGAGGAGTCACTCTCCTCTACTCATCCTCCCTCTCAGTTATTCCCTACACTAAACCTATACCTCAATTCGCTAATGCTGAACTAATCCCAGCCCTATTTCAGGTAAATAGACATAAATGTATATGTATTGTCACCCTCTATATCCCTCCTGGAGACAATGTCCCAATCCTTGAAGATATTATCTCCTGGTTCTCCACCAACATTACCAACAAAACTATATTCCTGGGTGACACAAATATTAACTGGACCTCCATTAAGTCTCCTACAAACTCCCTAAACATAAACCTCCACAACTTCTCTCAGCTAATTAATTCTACAACCAGACCTTCCAAGGACAGCACCTCTGGAAGCATCCTTGACTGGATTCTGGTCTCTCACCCTCATTACATTTCTGATAGTAGCACCCTCCCCAACTCACTCAGGGATCACTTTCCCACTTTTGCTCAATGCTTTACCACCCCCTTACAACTATCTCATACCTATATCTCCACATAATCCCTGAAAAACGTCAACCCCAATACCTTCTCAAACTCACTAAAACATACAAACTGGAACCCACTAAAAACTATCCTTAGAAAATGCTGTTACCTACTTCAATACAACATTTTTAATCCTTTTAGATACCTTTGTCCCCTGAAAACAAAAAGAATTAAAAGTAACTCCGTCCCTTGGTTAACCAAAGACACCTTAGCTGACATGAGTCTCCAAGACAAAGCTTGGAAACACCACCAGAAAAATAAGACTCCCACCACCCTTAATGAATACAAAATATTTCGAAACAAAGTAAAAAAAAAATTTTGTTGAAGACCGCAAATCCTATTTCTCCACACTCCAAAATAACCACAATACAAACCCTAAAAAAATCTGGCATGGAATCACCTCTCTCTTTAATCCAGGTAGAAAAGAAAACCCCTGCCCTGAACCAAATAGCTCCGACATGGACTTAGCCACCCAATTTAACTTTTTCTTCATTGATTTCATAACCAAACTAACATCATCCTTCGCTAATAATCCCACATTCTCAACTCTACCTTCCCCTATCTCCTTCTCCTCCAAAATTTCCACCTCCCAACCTCTCTCCTTCTCTATAAATCCCATCCCTATATCTACTATAAAAAGACTTCTTCAGAACTTGAAACCCTGCTCCAACACCCCTAATAATATTCCTTCTTTCTTTCTAAAAGCAGCTGCAGATGTCATTGCCTTCCCCATCTGCATTCCAGTAAATCAGTCTATCAAAGAAGGCTATGTACCCCAACTTTGTAAAAAGACCTTTATTATCCCCCTCCCCAAAGGGGAAAACAACAACAATAATCCTAACGTTTGACCTAGCGCCATCTTATCCCCCATCTCTAAACTTCTGGAAAAATGTATCCACCTACAACTTTTACCCTATCTCACACATAATCACTTACTAACCCCTACACAACATGGATTCAGGCCTGGCCATAGTACTACCAGCACTCTCATCTCCTTCCTAGAAACTTTTAACAAAGCCTGTGACTCTAGCTGCATAGTGTCCACCCTCTTCCTAGACCTTTTAAAAGCATTTCATACCATCTCTCACAACCTTCTCCTAACTAAACTCTCTAAACTAAATCTATCCCTTTCTTCCATTAACTGGTTTACCAGTTACCTCTCTTATAGCCAACAAGCAGTCAAATGGAAAAAAGCCACCTCCCCATTCCTCAAAACTACTACATGTATGCCCCGGGGTTCAATACTAGGTCCCCTACTGTTTATTATTTTCATAAATGACTTCCACCATACCATCCGGAATGCAAAACTTATCCAATACACAGATGACTCAACTATTATCTGTTCTGCCACCTCCACCTCCACTCTCATAAAATTAATCCAAGACGCCTTCTCTTCTACTGAACAATGGATGCTAGATAACCACCTAGTATTCAATGTGGCAAAGACTAAACTTATGATATTTACCACTACTAAAACCACCACCATAGACAAAAATTCATTCAACATCACCAGTTGGAATAATACATCCCTCGAAATAGTATCCATTACAAAACTTCTAGGTGTCCTCATTGACGATCAGCTTAAATTTGATACCCAACTACAAATAAATATCAAAACAACACACCAGAAACTTGGCATGCTCTATTGCCACAATTGCTACCTCTCGCCCTCCACCACATTTGCTCTCTCTACCACATACCTCATCCTCTCTCTCTTATATGGTGCCCCACTCCTTACTAACCTACAAACTTCCTTCAAGTTTGCCACAGGTTACAGATCATCCACTCATCTCTGTACTGCCCTTCACAAACTGAATTGGCTAGAGTTGCCCAATTATCTTAACTACATTCAACTCATCCAAGCTCACAAACTCATTTTCAGTCCCTCTCTCTGCCCCTCCCTCACCTCCACCTTTAAAATGCACCTACCTGATAGACTCCTAAGATCTAACACCCATAATCTGATTGAATTGCACAAATCTGTCTGCCCACCAGGTAAACATCTACTGTCCTTCTCCCTAGCATGCCTCTGGAACTCTCTGCCGCCTGTTATCTGCACCACTAGCAGTCTCTCTTCCTTTAAAACCTTGCTTCACTCACACCTAACATCCCATTTGGAATGTTCCTGCTCCAAGCTTACATAATATCCCTTAGTAACTCACCCTCCCTCCATTAGTAACTTACCCCCCTTTTTTCTTTCCCTCCCCACTTTAATCGCCTACCTCCCCACCTCCTCCTTCACTAACTCTTCCCTCTCTGCTCATCTCTGCCTTAGCTCACTTCCTTATTAAATCACCTACATGAATCCTATGTATTCCTTGCCCCTCTGTAATATTTCTTCAGAGGGAACAAATATATTTGTTAATATCTACTTATTTTTTTATCTTGAGTCTTTGCATTTTTAAAAACTAACATATTTGTAAATATTGACTATGATTGTTTTTTATTATTTCTGTTTTTGCATATTTATTAATTTGCACCTTAAATACCATTTTTACCTATACTACAGTATTTTAATAGCTTGTTTATTATATACGTTGTATCATCTACTTTGTATTTTTGAAGCTTTTCTCCCCAGGACTCCATTTAAAATGGGCTCCTCTCAGCCCTATGGACCATCCTTGTAAACAAACTGCAAATAAATAAAAATAAATAAATAAATCAAGTAAGATTGCAGTTCCCATGTTATTTCTTACTGCTACTGGAAATGCTCATCTGTCCTGTGGAAGTGTTGTGTCATTTGAAGCATTTATTCACCCAGTCAAGCTACACAAGAGTTGAGAAGTGTGGATATCAATTCCTCATATAACAAGCAGAAACTTAAAATTGCAGAATCCCATAAAAGGAATTTATTAGAAAGCCCTAATGTTCAGTGCCACAAAAATGACACCTGACCACAAAATGCTTGGGTGAATAATGTAGCTCTTACACTTGGGACAAATCTTATCCTTACAGATGCAGAAAAAACTAAGATATACTGAGGGACTATTCATTTCTGCTGAAACATTATGCACAGAAAGAAATAATTTATCTTTAAACCTCTAGCTAATGACAGACAAGGATAAACTTCAATGTTATCATAACAACTATACACTTCTGAAACACCTTGAGACTTTCTAGGTAAGCTCATTTGTCCTTGTGTCTTTTTTTTTCTAAAAGACAGACCATTTATTTCACTTGAAATGATGTTGTCTGTGATTTATGCCCTCTATTACCTGCTTTATAGCTGGATATTAGACAATCATACTCTGTCACAGACAGTGCAAATGAAAAGGCAGACTGCATCTATTTTCCTTTGTAGGCTGAAAGTTCTCATTTCATTTATTGGATTTCTTTAGGATTTCATCTGTCTCTGATTTAGTTCTGTCGGACAGCTTATGACATAACACATTGCAAGCTACATATTACCGCTTCTTGTTTTCACAGTAAACATAAAGCAGTATTTTAATCTTGAGAGACCAAATGCTTGTTGATTTATTTATTGTTATATAACTTAACAACATGATCCCATACCTATTTTTCTAGTTGCTTTTTGTCCATCTGCCTACTGATCCTGAAGTTTCCCCCAGTCAGACTTGAACCCATTCATTCAACTGGCTGGGTATCCTTAGTACCCGAGCCAAAGCGAGGTGTCACAATACATAGAAATATCCTTTGAGATGACAGCTAACCTTGCAAACTACAACACTGATAATACATCCATGAAAGAAGACCAGTGGTCAGAGATTTGGGAATGCATGTAGACAGCAATCTGGCCTTTGACCATCATGTGTTTATGGTAGTAAGGAAATTATTCTATGTGCAACTGATAAGCATGGATGTAGCATCTAGATCCAAGTAGATCATCGTTCCGCTGTATTTGGACATTATCAGACCAATCATTGAGTACAGTGTCCCCTTCAAAATGTACCTGACCAGGCAAATACAACAACTGGAGCATCCCTAGAGGTTCCTCACAAAATTAATACATGGTGAAAACAACATGTCCTTCATGGAAGACTTCAAAGCCCTTTCCCTGTATTCAGTCTACTACAGCCTGTTGAGAGGTGATCTATGCCTGGTCTATGAAGCATCATCTGATCCCACTCTGATGTACATGTTGCACATTCACAAAACAAATAGCATCAGAATTACCTGGTCTGGGGACCTAAACCTCATCTGCAAATCAATAGGACATGTTTGAGGAACTGGTATGTGTGTCAGAGACTATCCCATAGGACATGTTGGAGGAACTGGTATGTGTGTCAGAGACTATCCCATAGTGCATGCTGGAGGAACTGGTATGTGTGTCAGAGACTATCCTATAGGATATGTTGGAGGAACTGGTATGTGTGTCAGAGACTATCCCATAGGACATCTTGGAGGAACTGGTGTGTGTGTCAGTGACTATCCCATAAGACATGCTGGAGGAACTGGTGTGTGTGTCAGAGACTATCCCACAGGGCATGCTGGAGGAACTGGTGTGTGTGTGTTTCAGAGACTATCCCATAGGACATGTTGGAGGAACTAGTAAGTGTGTCAGAGACTATCCCACAGGACATGTTGGAAGAACTGGTGTGTGTGTCAGAGACTATTCCATAGGACATGTTGGAGGAACTGGTATGTGTGTCAGAGACTATCCCTTTGCTTCCATTCCATGTAAAGCAGAGGTCTTCCCAATTCAAGTGTAACTTGGACCAGTGGATTGGAAATTGGAAATGTACCCCTGGTCTGGCACCTATGTCTCTGTTTAGACAATGCTTGACCAACCACACAGAAGCCTACATATACCCCTTAAAGTAGCCCCAGAGTATCAACAATTGTCAGACACATTTGGAAAGCATGGTTAGGCTTAAGAAGTACCCATGGTTGTTTAAAGTAGTAATCATCTATGAACCTATGAGTTATTAAGAGAGCCATGAGGAATGTTTATGTTTCCCTGTGCACTCTACCATCTAACAAGCCTCTTGTAGATCAGAGCATGTGTTATACTTTTAAGAACCATTCCAGTCTATGGGCATGTGTATATAAGTACTCAACACGTGCAAGCAAGAGTGCCATTTTGAGTGAGTAGCCAGAGTGGAAGTATGTAAGTGTGTAGCAGTCAGTCACCTAGTTAGTTTGTTTAGGTTTAATGTTCCAGTCCTCCACACAGATGTGTTTGTGTATAATAAACTACTTAAATGGACACCCAACCCTCATCATCTTATTTGAATACACAAGATGAGCGACATGGTGTCAGAATGGAATCCGAAGTCAAAACCATGAGGCGTACAGTCAGTATTGGAAAATATACATAAGTGGATCATCCAAAGCTCAAACGCCTCACAAACAGGTCAGAAACAAATTTCCAGGTACTAAAACTCGCTTAAATGATTTTTAAGCAACAAATATAAAATGAAGCATTCAAAATGAATTTCTAATTAAACTAAATGTTCAGAACTTCGACATATTGATAAAAGTACTTGAAATTCTCAATAATTTCCAAATCGAATAAAGTGTATAAAAAAGAGAAAGCAGCCATATTTTTTCACAATGTACTACTTTTTGTATTAAATAAAGCTATTCAAAGTATCCAAAGTGTGAAATGTGCTGGCAAGTGTGTGCAGTATTACTGTACAGTTATTTCACAAAGTACAGTTATTTGAAAGAGATTATTGTGCATCTGAATATTATTGCAAGTACCTGGTGTGAGTATATGTTCGAACATAAGTACAAGGGCCAAGTTTTTAGTGTGTTTAAAAGTAATTTGTGGGCATGGCAGAAGGATTTTGTAAACCTGGTCTGCTTGTGTTTGATAACAGCATTGCAGAAATTTGGAGAGTGTTTGAGCAAGAGTACGATATTTTCATACAGGCTGCTTTTTCTGACAAAGATGCACATACAAAAGTATTTATTCTGCTTAATCTATCTTGTTCAGATGCCATTGAAAGAGAGTGTTCATTTGTGTATGCACCTGCTGTGTTTGCAGGAAAGGAGGAAGACCACCATACTGCGGTACCAGCTGAAATGCGAGAAAACCCTGAGTACTTAAAGCATACATTTAGAGAAATGTGCAACCTCCTAACAAATATTACAGTGGAAAGACACATTTTACACAGAGGTCAAAAGCCTGTAGAAACGTTTGCAGCATATATAAATGACTTGAAAAAAAAAGACTAAAATGTGCAGATTTGGTGATCTGAGAGATGAGTTGACAAAAGACAGGCTTGTGTGTGGTGTTAATAATGATGCAGTGAGAAAGATTTTGCTTTGAGACAGTGATTTAACTTTGAGCAAGGCTATATAGATTTGTCAGCTATATGAACTCACAGTAAAGCACATGAATATGCTTACAAATGAGAAGAGCATGCTTGCAGTGCCTTCCAATGCTAATGTTGATAGTATGCAGCACAAGGTTAAAAGATACAGGCCTAAGGGTGTCGTCACTTCAGCAAAACATAGAGCAGTTTCAGTAAGACCCAGGGCACACTTAGTAAAGCAGAGGGGTGACTCAGCAAAACTGGTCAGAAGCCTCATAGTCAACTATCGTAATTGTGGAAGTACTCAGGAACCCAAACGAGAGACGTGCTTAGGCTTTGATCAGCAATGCCACACATGTAAAAGTGGAATCATTTCAAAAGGCTTTGTAAATCTAATGTGGTGCATTCTTTTATTAAAAAGAACACTCAAAGTGGCAAATTGATCAATTAAAATGCTGTGACCCTGCTTTTTATGTTGCTGGTGTGTCTGTGCTTGATGAAAAGGTCAATGCAGTAGATTTGTGGGCAAAGAGGGAAGTATTTTGTACTGTTTGGTTTAATGTGAGACCTACAGAGCTCAAAGTAGATAGTAGTTTAAAGTGCAATATTATGTCACCAGAAACATTTGGTAGAGTAAAAGCTAGAGAACAACTTCATCTGGTAAAGTATGTGAAGCTTGTTGCTTATGGTAATTCAAACCAAAGGCTCAGTAGTGCTTTCATGTTATTCTGCTAGGATTAGCTATGACTTGCAATTTTACGTAGTCAAGAGACACATGCAGTCATTATTAGGACTCAAGGACAGTTTGAAATTTGGGCTGTTTTCATTTAATAAAGAAGTCCACCATGTAATCATGAATGATGACAGCTCAAATTTCACCCTAACTATTTTTTCTGACTGGAAGATAAGCTAGGCAAACTCCTTTTAATCAATTAATCTTACCAGATATAAGGATCAAACCTTGTACTTTGTAGATGGGAAGCAAACACCTTAAACATTGTGCCAACTGGTCTTTCACCATAAATAAGCTCATAGATTAGTACTAGAGTAGCATCCATTGTGGGCCATTGTAAGCCTAGCCAATTAACCCATGCGAGAATCAAACCTTGCACCTTGTATCTGTAAGATAAATATCCTACCCATTATGCCAACCACCCTCCTGGTTGTGTACTCCATGAAGTTAGACCACGAGGTAAGCCCCGTCATCAGACCAGCTCAGAAAGTTCCAGTAGCTATGCAGAACAGTGTCAAAGCTGAGCTAGACAGAATGCTGCACCTAGAAGTAATTTGTCCAGTAGAAGAACCGACTGAATGGATATCTTCCATGGTAGCAGCTCATAAGAACAGGTCAGATGATATTAGAATCTATATTGATCCAATAGATTTGAACAAAGTGCTAAAATGACCTCATCATCCAATGTGTACAGTCGAAGAAGTTGCTGCCCTTATGCAAAATGCCACTGTTTTTTTCTGTCTTAGATACAAAAAGTTCATTTTGGCAAATTTTGCTTTCTCGAAAATCTTCACTGCTAACCACTTTCAGAACATGATTTAGAAGGTAGAGATTTTTCAGAATGCCTTTGGAATAAATTGTGCCCGTCAAGCCTTTCAATGTACAATGGAACAATTTTTTTCTGGCTGTCCATATGATATAATAGTAAATGATATTCTTGTAGGAGACAATGGTGAATTCAAACATGATGGAAACCTCAGGAAAGTTCTAGAACATGCTCATGGAGTGAATCTTAAGCTGAATCCTCAGAAATGTAAATTCAGGCTAGAAGAAGGTACTTATGTGGAGGATTTGTTTACCAGTTAAGGCTTACGATCAGATCCATCCAAGTAAACAACAATTCTTGAGATGCCAGCTCCAAACAATGTCCAAGCCATACAATGTTTTCTTGGCATGGTCAACTATTTAGATAAGTTTATTCCAGATTTAAAAGAGCTGACATGCAAAGATGTAACCTGGTCCTGGTTGGAACAACACCAAAGAACATTTGCTGTCCTGAAACAGAAAATTGACAGTCCACCCACTTTAAGATATTATGATGTTCACAAACCAGTGACACTTTCCTGTGATGCTTCAAAGTTTGGTCTTGGTGCAGTTATTCTTCAAGAGGCTAGACCAGTAGCCTATGCATCGAGAACTCTAACCCAAACCAAGATGCAATGTGCTCAAATAGAGAGAGCTTTTGTCAATAGTGTTTGCATGTTCGAGATTCTAGTATTATATTTATTATGGCTGACCTATCCAAATCTAAACTGACCACCAACCTTTAGTCAATATTTTGAAAAAGCCAGTGCACACAGCTCCAGCAAGATTGCAATGCATGATGTTCAAATTGCAAAAGTACAATTTCACTCTTGTTTACACAAAAGGTGAACTTCATTATCTTGCTGATACTTTATCCCGATCGCCCAGGAAAACCACTGAATAGCATGAGAATGAGAAACCTGATTTTGAAGTCATGGAAGTGAACATTTTTTCTCCTACATGTCTTGATGAGCTTAGAACTCACACAGCTTCAGATCCAGTTTTTCAGAAGCTCAACCACTTTATCAGTCAAAAATGGCCTTCAAAGCAATCTTGTTTATCAGCAGATGTGCAGCAGTGTTTTCCCTACAGAGATGAGGTTTTGGTGGAAAATGGTATCATCATAAAAGGTCCAAAAGTGATTGTTCCAAAATCCTTGCAGCAGGAATATATTGAGATTTTGCATCATGGCCACCCAAGAACTGATTCTACCCAAAGAAGGGCAAGAGGTCTAGTATTTTGGCCTTCTACGTCAAAAGACATTGAGAAGGTACTTTAATCTTGTTCTGTTTGTAATTGTACCAAACCACATCAACAAAAATAACCACTTCAGTTAAACCAGATTCCTGAACTACCTTTGTCAGCAGTAGCTACAGATATTTTCAAATGGAATGGTCAACATTACTTGGTGTTAGTAGACTTTTATTCAAATTGGTTCAAGATTGACCTACTTCCTAATCTAACTTCCAGTAGTGTCATTGCAAAGTTGAAGAAACATGTTTCTGTCCATAGTAGTCCACACAAAGTAATTTCTGACAATGGTGCACAGTTTACAAGTCAGCAGTTCAAAAGATTTGATGAAATGTGGGACTTTGTTCATGTTACTAGTAGGCCTGAATACCCACAATCAAATGACTTGGCTGAGCATGCAGTTCAAAGTGCAAAACAGCTGTTATAGAAATCCAAATGAGACAATACTGATGTTTTTCTAAACTTGCTTAATCTCAAAACATTCCTGGCAATAATTTACTTGGTTTACCTGCTCAGAGACTTATGTCAAGACAAACCAGATCCACAGTACCAATCAATAAGAATTTGTTGATTATGAGTGCTAAAAACAACAAAGCAGTAAAAGCTCAACTTCTGAAAAAGTGTTTATCCCAAAAGTCCTGCTACGACAAAACCAGCAAACCTCTGAAGCTGTTAAAAGAAGGAGAGGCAATGAGGATGCAGACAGCAAAAGGATTTGATCAGATTGGACTTGTGAAACATTTGTGTGAGGAACCGAGATTGTACATCATTGAATCGCAAGGGATGGAATTTAGGCTGAATCAGAAATATCCTGTTCCAGTGAACATTTCATCATCTGTTCCTGAAAGTAGCCCTGAAAAACCTGAAACAGAACATTCCCCAGTGACTGTCCCTGTTGCTAAACCCAGTTCTAATTATTACATTGCGAGGTCAGGTCGTATCTCAAGACCTAATCCTAGATACACGGCAAGCTGGACATGATTGTTCTTGTTTATATGTGTCTGTATAATTTCCATGCCTATTCAATTGTCATTTTTTCATTGCATGACAGAATAGTCAAAGAGGGAGGATGTAGATCAGAGTGTGTGTTATACATTTAAGAATCATGCCAGTCTATGGGCATGTGCATATAAGTACTGAGCATGTGCAAGCAAGAGTGCCAGTTTGAGTGAGGAGTATATGTGTCACAGTCAGTCAGTTAGTTCATTTAAGTTTAATGTTCCAGTCCTCCATACAGGTCTGTTTGTGTGAAATAAACTACTTAAATGAACACCCAAGCCTCATTGTCTTATTTGAATGCACAAGCCAAGCAACACCTCTTGCCAGTCAAGGCATCCTTATCACCAGGTCCAAGGGAATCTGACTTATCTGCAGAGTGACTGGAATCCTTTGGAGATGATAACTTCCACCCCAGTTCAAGAAATACATAGCATCATTAGAGCACCAGCTCACATCATATCAAGTGCAGATATTGGTGGCAGCTCTCTAGGACTCTAAATCCACCTCCTTATGGTTGATGTGAGCACCCACATCACCACAAGGCCTTGTATGCTCTGCCATTGTCCACTATTTGCCATTAAAGAATGGAAATGTTATTGCATCAAATAAATGTAATGTTATAACATGGTGCTCAATGTTTATAATTTAAATTATCCGTACCTTTATTAATTAGCCTTACATTTTGATGTGAATTATTGAACTATTAAGAGATATATGAGAATATTGTATAGTAAGAAAAAATCTCTCTTTGCCAAACAAAATACCCAGCTTGGGATTTATTTTTATACTGGGGCACCTGAATAATTATTGACAAGTTTATTGTTCCAGTATACTCCTGCAAAGAAAAATGCAAAGGCAAATGTTTTAAAGCAATTTGAATGGATGATGTATCCCCATGCACTCTGATAGGGTGCTTAGGCTCCAACAGCAGTGACCACTACATATACCTTAAAGGTGGTACCAACTTGATAAAAGGAGAGCAGGTATATTTTCCTTTTCTCCAAGATGGTTTAAATTGGAAGAAGTGCATTTGTACATATACATATATATATATATATATATATATATATATATATATATATATATATATATATATATGTATATATATATATATATATATATATATATATATATATATATATATATATATATATATATGTGTGTGTGTATATATATATATATATATATATATATATATATATATATATATATATATATATATATATATATATATATATATTAGATACAGACACATGCTTGACTAGCATATGTCTGAATCACAAAACATCGAACACACTTACACGAAAGCGCTTAACATCGCCAAGCGCTTCCGTGTATGTGTGCCTGTTTCGTAGATCGGACTACAGTGCGGGTAAGGGAAAATTCCTTTTTCCCCACTGTAGTGCAATCTCGAAGTGAGAATAATAAAGTAGGGGGGTGTGGGGGGTGCAGGGGGGCAAAGCTCCCCTGCAGAAATGTAGATTTTTTTTTGTAACTACACATACATAGAAGCACTTTTCGATGTTAAGTGCTTTCGTGTATGTGTGTTCGATGTTCTGTGATTCAGACATATGCTAGTCGAGCAGACCCATATATATATATAGAGAGAGAGAGAGAGAGAGAGAGAGAGAGATAGGTAGATAGGTAGATAGTTTAAGAGGTGTGAAGGTAGTCCGCTTCCCACATCCGGAGCTGCAGAGATCTCCAACAAAAAAGCATGTCTTTTACATCCTTGGTGTATCTCATATTTTGCATCGAGGTATATATGCTAATGATATAATGGTCTGCAGTAGGCTCAGCAGAGTAAGCAGTAGTGTGATAACTCAAAGGACTCCACTAGATTCTTTTGACACTAAAAACTGAACATGATGAACTCTAGAGTAGAACTGGATATGGGTTGTAAAACTGAAAGCATAGGTGACAACAGATGGTGAGACTGTACAACCTTTTTTGACCCTGTTGAATTGTTATGCTCACAATATACTGGAAAGATAAGGTCATTTGTTAAAAACTACTAAAACTGCTGAAAATCAAGTGCATATATTTCATTAATTAATTAATGCTGGGTTGGAACTGTGGTGACTTGTAGTACTGTTGCATTAACCTGTCAACATGGTGATTTCATAACAGGGTACCAAAAAAGGATTCATGTCGAGTTATCAAAGGTAATTTTGTTGAATGAAAAAAAACAAAAAAAAAATGAAAACTGTCTGCTCAAACTACCTTCAACAAACAGCTCAGCATTTTTTTTTTTTTTTGCAGGGAGCAAATCTCCCTGCATCCCCCAGATGGGGGGGGGGCACCCCCAGTGTATCTGGACTTATATATACCAACTCTGAGATCACACAACACTCCACTATCAGTGAAAGCAATTTTGATGAACAGCACTTGCTCTTTTTACATTCAGTGAAATTACTTTCAATGGCATGACGTGCCTCCCTTGAAAACGAAGCAGAGAAATTGTTAATCTTTTGTTTATCTGCAAGTCAGACATGGAAGCGTTCATGACCCTGGTGAGTGCAGAAGACACAGACATGTAATTATTTATTTTGTTTTATTTTAGTTAATTTTTCATTAGGTTTTGCTAAGATGGTAAACATGTTAAATATCAATGTCTCTTTCATGAGAGGCAATAAGTAAATAACAGAGTTGTTGATAGTTTGAAGAATAAAGTAAGAAATATGTAATATAACTTCTTTCATATTAAGAGGTTCATAGGTTCACATTTACTTATTTATTTATTTGTTTATTTATTTTATTTTATTTTGAATTTGTTAACAGGGTTAGAGCACTGAAACCATTCGAACAATTTCATTTTCAGCCCAGAGGTATATGCATTATATACAAGTGGATATCTGAGTTGATATATTGAAAGAATTACAATGAGAAGTAGAGTCAGAGCAAGCTATGTAGAGGGACGTAGGGTAGGAAAAGGTTAAGTTATGTGACCAGAGGGGGAGAGAGAGAGAGAAAGTTGCATTCCCCTAGTATCTTGTCATGTACTTTTAGTTATAATCAGAAAATGAGGTAAGAGAATGATCTTTAAAGAAAGAAGGGAAACATTCCTACAGTTTGGGGACCAAGAATTGAGAAAGCATGGTTTGTCCACTGAAGCCTTGCTTAAGAAGTTTGAAGGAGAGGATCTGAGTGGTTAAGGTTTCTAAGGCTGTTTGTTGTTGCATTTCTGAATAGTCTGAAGACTAGTGTGGGAGCAGTTGATAGGCAAGCAGAAAGTCAGCACATTGTTTTTTTTAGGTAGCCAATTACTTTTTCAATGGTTTTGCAGTGGTGTTCATTTCATGGATATATATATATATATATATATATATACAGAGAGAGAGAGCAATGAATATGCATATGACATTCAAGATGATTTGAATGATGGATTCATTTCTTTTACAGGTTGTAGCAGTCAAAGGGAGACCATATTCCAACTAAACCAATAAGATACCTTTACATATGGCATTCTTACTAAGTCCAGAAAGAAAAAGGGGAGATCTTATTAGTGCAGAGTAGAGAGAGTTGATTGTTTTGGGGCGTAGTTTAGGTGGAGATGGAAATTTAGGAAAGGGTCAACCTAATTCCTAGGTATTTGAATGAAGCAGATATTCAAGAGTGTTATTGAGATGATTGAGAATTTGCAGAGGTCTGGAGATAAACTTTTGCCTTGTATCAGACAGCATGTTTTGGTTTTAGAGGAGGGAAGCAATAATTATCTGTCATTATCCTACTGAATAAGGGCATAAAACTCAGCCTGAAGTTCAAGTTCAAGAGAAGAAGGAGAGTGGCTGGAGTGGAAATTGACCATTTCATCAACATAAAGTCAGAGCAGAAGATGGGGCAAGTCAAAAGGAAGTTTAGTAATGTAGATACAATAAAGCAGAGGTGTTAGTAAAGATTCATGGGGGATGCCTTTCTGCAGAGAGATTGATGGTGAGGTTGATGATTTATGTCACAAGGTGGATAGCCAGCTGGTTCACAGACAGGACCCAGAAAATTAGAATTGGGGAGTCTACCTCTGTAGAGGCTAGTCACAAGTGGAGTTCCTCAAGGATCAGTCCTGGGACCACTCCTTTGTGGCATTTTCTTGTCTGAAGTCAAGACCAATGGCAAGGGCCTCTAGCTAACCAAATTTGCAGATGACTGCAAATTAGGAGCAGTCATTGAATCCCTCACCATCAATACATTGCCAGGAAGGGCTGACACAGATAAATAATTTGTGTCAGAGCCATGGACTAAAACTAAATGCCAAGAAATGTATAGTAGTATTTTTCAGAAAGTCATACACCTATCGCTATCACACTGATAACACACCTGTAAAAGTTGACCAAGTAGTCAGGGACATTGGGACACACAGACAGTAATCTACCCTTCAACTATCACATGCCTACAGTAGTGAGGAAATCATTCTATGTTGTGCAACTTATAAACAAAGGCATGGCATCTAGGTCCAAGATGGTCTTTATTCCACTGCATTTAGCATTCATCAGACCTATCATTGAGTACAATGCCCCATTTTATATGTATCTAACCAGGCATATCCAACAAATGCAATATCCACAGAGGTTCCTCACTAAAAGAATACAGATCATAAGTAACATGTCCTATACAGACTGCCTCAAAGCCCTAGCCATGCCTCATACAGGCTTTTGAGTGGAGATCTATGCTTGTCATACATGGCATTGCCAGTCCCCACCCCGATGGATGTCCTGCATATCTAAAAAACAAACAGCACCAGAATTACCCATTCTACAGACTTAAACTTTGTCTGTGATATAAATAGGACCTGCTGGAGAGACAGGTTTGTATCCCAGAGATTACCTCTTCTCTGGAATAGGCTCCCCAGCCATGTGAAACAGAGTTCTTCCATAACTCAATTCGAGTGTAACTTGGGCAATTGGATAGGGAACAGGAAATTCATCCCTGGTTTGGTATGTATGGCTCTAATGGACACAGGCAGCCTGTAAATGTTTTATTTCCAGGCCCCTGCTTTAAAAATGTTTCATCTCCCAAGCCTCAGCTTACACTTATTACAGGCATCAGAACTAGTCAGAAATTTGGGATGCATGGCTAGGTTTAAACTGCCCTTGAGGTCATTAGCCTAGTACATACCTATGAGCCTATAAAATGTACTGAGAAGTGACAGAGAGGTAGTTTCAGAACCAGGTTAGTGTGTCATTGCTAATGCCTATTTGAGTGAGGTGGTCTAGCAGAACTGAGTGATTGACAAGATCAAAGGCTCTGGTGAGGTCAATACAAATGGCTCCAGCAATTTATGTATTTGTCCATTTTATGAAGTTGTGGATGTACTGCAACCAGACTAAAATCCGTGCTGCTTCTGATATCTTTCCTAGGTTAGGGAGAATAGAAATTGAATGAAAGTCTGATGGGTTGGCGAGACTGGGTTGCTTATGGAGAGGCATCACGATGACATTTTTCCAGAGAGTAGGCATACCATTAAGTGTAATACACAGATTGTAGATGTGATTCAATAGGGTTATGATATTGTCTTTGCAGTGATAAATCAGCCATAGGTGAAGGCTATCTGTATCATGGGGTGTATAAAGTTTAATCTGTTTGAGCAGTGGGAGATGTCCTTGGAGGTGATCATTCTGAAGTACAATAAAGGGATCTATGGAGGAGATGTGGCAGGTACAGAGAGAATGTGAAACTGCCTAGAGTAAAGGATAGGAAATTTGCTGAAATGAGAAAAGAAATCAGAGGCAGTAGGCTGAGATAACATAGAATTCATGGAGGGTAGGTTATTTTATCCTATAAGACAATTGGGCTCTTTTCAGAAGTTTTTATATAATTTTATTAGGAAAGTTTGGTATGATATCATCAGGTGAATTTTATAATGATGTATTGAATGACGTATTGCTTGACTGGCAAGGTAGTTAAACCGGGTGTAGCTATAGGTATATACGCAAGAACTAGACAATCGGTCTGCAGAAGATTACAAGTCTAGTCAATAACTCACATTCAGAAGTTCCCTCCAGTCTGAATGAGGGCCATACAAGATAGATCAGTGGATCTGAAGGAGGGCCATACGAGATAGATCAGGGGACAATTTGAAGGTGCTCATCCAATTAACTATATTTACCTTGAAGGTGCCACTCTGTTTGACATGTAGTGGATGTTTGCTTCATGTGGGGGATACAGTGAGATAAGAATCTATCACATCAGTGTGTCTTATTTATCTGTTGATGAAGGTTTAATTCTCAAACTGAGTGACATCTTCAGACAACTACATGCCAAAAGGGGCCTTAATGTCAATAATGGGTTTGATGAGAAATAAGTAAAGATGAAGAAAGACTTTGTTGGAGCTGGAGGAGATGGCTTTGGAAATGAAATGAGACAAATAAAAGGCTTTTCAACCTACTGTGGAGACATGGTCAAAAGATAAGGAATTATCAGTAAGAGTACCTACATCCCTTACAATAATGTCTGATTGGAGAGGCAAGTCAACTCAATGTAATGAGAAAATGCTTAATTTACCAAATTAACAAAACTATACTTTATTGCTCTGAGTAAGCACTTCAGTGAGTATATCATGCTATCCTATTACAAAGAGTAAAAAAGTGTTAGTTCTCCAGTGAGGTTTGCAGCTGGTTCCACTGTTACCTAAATAAAACACTCTTTGCATCCTGAAACTAGTGAGGGCAGAAACCCAATACCAGCTATAAAAGTTCTAAAGGAGTCCATAGTGTCTCTCTTTTTATAAATGATCTCCCTTGACAGTTACTTGACTTAAATATCATATTGCATGCTGGTAATATTGCCACTGAGTATAGTCACTTTAATGTGTCCAGATTATAATTTAATAGGTTGTAATACACAGCAGATGGACTTCACCAAAAAAGGCACTATGGATACAGCAGTGGCTTTTACTAGGATGCAAAAGCCTTGGTAAGAAAGGTGCAGATCACTCTTGACAAAGCAGGGTACATTAATCAAAAAAATGACATTAGAAATAGACTTTTTACTAGAATGCAGTGAAGTAAAAGTGTACATCTGAATACAAAACGGACACAAGGATATGCAGTTGTACAAGTTACACAGCACATCCTGAAGTAGTGTGACTTGACAACAGCTGATAAACACTGTGACCAAGGTGAAATATTGTCTGTGTACAGGACCTAGGCAGTGTCAGGATTTAAACGTTAATGTGGAAGAAGATTTACGAACAACATGTGTTTTTAGCAGGATATAATGGTAAGCATATTCTGATGAATGCCCTATTGTCATTATGTGAAAGTTTTAAAATCAGCAGAAAAGGTTTCCAGATCTAAGAAGAAAAGTGAAGCAAACTATGCCAAAAAGAAGAATCTGAATACATTGCTGGTAGTGACCAGACCTGCTATGGAGAGAACAGCAAAACAGCAGGATTGGATAAAGCTTTTTTGTGGGGTTCCAGACTGCAGCCCTGACCATTTCTTGCACAATGTCATCTCTACTACTCCAGAATCCCAATGCTGGTACTACCCCTTTAGTTCTGGACCCACAGGAATGAAGGAAGGGGAAGGTACTATTTCTTGGCTGGGACTACCATGGGGGAGGGGTAAAGGGAATGGCTCAGTAATGTGAGAACAGAGCCGAACAGAACATCACTTGCAGTGTAATTCCCCCTTGCAGCCTGTTTTTTTTTTTTGTTTGTTTGTTTGCTAAGCCCTCACTCCCTCCTCCTACTGGCTGACAACAGCGGAGTCCGATTGTGTAATTAATGAAAAGTGGCAATGAGCAGGTGTCCTCACCTTTGTGTCTCTAGATTGGTCATACTCTGCATCCTCTCTCTAATTCCAGACTCCATCAGACCTCATTGGAAGGATACCTGGAAAATACAAATTCTGGTCACCTGAGCCATAGTCAGGGCTTTATCCATCAATACCACCATGAGGTTCTAAGAATGAATGGCACTTACCGCTTGATAAGTTTAACTGCATCAATGAACATTATTTACTTTTGATTGGTATTCTACTAATCCAGTTCACCTTCATCACACATTACCAGCTATTCTCAAACAATCTTTTAACAGGGATATAATTATGAGCAAAATCTTAAATTTCCTTTTTATCCTGGGTCCTGTGAACTAGCTGTTAGAATAAATAAGCAGTGAGCGATTTCAGGGTTACCCCCAATAACCAGAGTACAGAAATGCTGGTAGGTTGCATTAAGTATACTTTAATGTTTTTTTGTTTCAGTGTATAATTTAGTGTTATCTGCATTCTGTGATTTGTTTTCAGTGATCAGTGATTTAGCATTGTGAGTTTTGATAAGGGGGATTAAGTCCTATGCAAGACTGCACTGACCATTTCCATTTGCAGCAACAATATCACTTAATAGTAATAAAAAAATGTTTATAGTGGCACAAAACATCATGTGTTCAAGTTAAGATGCAGCAAAGAAAAATGCACTATTACAATTCAAGGCAGTCTGCAGTGGTGGATTAAGTGTTCTTTGAACCCCAGGCAGTTTTCAAACCACAGGTACCCAACACACTTACCATTTTTAAGACCATGCATAAATGCATGGGTTGTTTTGGGACTACACATAAATGCATATGTTCTACTGGATTTGCACCCCTGATTGTTTTAAAAGTATATTAATCTACTACACTGTTCTAATCTGCTGTTTGATAAAGCAGAATTTGAAAGTAGTTTAAATGTATAGTCCTGAACAGTTGTGCAGTAAGAAATGAAACAATACTGCACAACTGTTCAGGACTATAAACAGTTGTGCAGTAAGAAATGAAACAATACTGCACAACTGTTCAGGACTATAAACAGTTGTGCAGTAAGAAATGAAACAATACTGCACAACTGTTCAGGACTATAAACAGTTGTGCAGTAAGAAATGAAACAAAACTTGTTAAGCAATAATAGAAAAGTTACCCATTTCAAAATATTTCAGTCATAAAATAGTACTCTGATTATCATTATAACCCACTGATGTCCATACTCATGAACTATGCTTTATTAACAGCTTATATCTAACATCAGATTGTGATTAAAAATATCCACCATAAAGTATCCCAACTTATGTTACACAAAAACACCCTAGCCTTACAAAGTTAGACTAGTGACCATTTAACTTAATCATGACTATGATTAATATTAATGATCAAAGAAATGTATTTCAGGTTTGTTACATGCAAACACAAAGCAGCCATACCAAAGTGTTCCAAATACTTTAAAGAAGTGCACACAAGTCCTGTAAAGTCAGATTAGTGACTGTTTAAAAATGAACATGTGACATTCAGTGAAATTACTTTCATCTTCAGGTATCACCCTACCCAATTAGCAGTTATAGCCAAGTATAACCTCAGATGTCTGATTGTGGTTACGGCCATAGTAATACACGTTAAGCTCGTTTCACACAGGCAGACAGTAACTGCATAAAACAACTCCAGATGATGTCACTCAACTGCACACAAGTACTGTAATGCCAGATAAACATCTATCTAAAATGAGCAGAGGACAAATTGGTGCGTTACTTTCCTTCACATAAAGATTCCCACCCACCCAGCAATTATAGCTATTTTTTTAATGGAGTACAATTTCAACATCTGATTTTGATAAAAATAAGTGCCATAGTATTGTATTCTGAGTTTGTTTCACAGAAACATTACTAGACACAGTAAAGTATTCAAACTCAACTTCATACAGCTGCTCACTAGTTCTGCAAAGGCTAGACTGATTACTGTTCAAAATGAGCAGATGACAAGATAAGTGGTACTTTCATCCATAGATATCCTCCACAAATAACATATGCACTGAAGAAAAATGACTGTTCTACAGGCCTCATGATACAAACTATTTTTATAGTGGTAGTATTCTTTAGGTTCCTGGTCTTTGACACAGTAACTATTACATTTGCAATATTTGGTAAATAACTTACAATATCTCAGCAACCACTCAAGTTACACACATACTGTCAGCAGCATTTTATACATCTAGCTGAGATCTTTCATATGAGGATACAGAGTTCTGTCTGTGTTACTTGGTTGTTGAGATATTTAGAAAATGTGAACAGTATACCTATATAAATGAATATCATAAAAAACAACAGTTAATATCTACTTACTTGAACTAGTCAGGGGTCAAATATTAATGCAGCTGAGTTTGCCATTTTGTAAACGTTTAAGCTGAAATATTTAAAAACTTTGTACATACCATGGTTTTGGAATTATTGATGCAAATATGAAGAAGTAATATTTGATGCCTGGAGGCATCAGTAGGAGTTAACTGCAGATGCACCTGGATGCATCACTCGGATGTAATGGGTTAAGCAGGTTCAAAATTATTATCTCCAAAAGAAGTTATGTCACATCTTATTTTTCTTCATGTAGCTGCTGATCACTATAACAACCCAGTTCTAAAACATATCCACAAGATCACCCATTAGGAACGTTCCGATTTTTAGTAAAAAACACTCCTCAGTTACAATGTAATTCAGGGAACAAAGTTTGACCAATTTTAGCTACAGAGCATTTCAGAGAATTCACAGTGAATTTCCACTGCTGTGCCACCTCTTTCCGGAACTAAATGGATCTAAAATTAAAATTGGAAAAAGACACTAGATGCCTTCCATTTCAGTTTTGGTGACTTTGCCTACTTTAATAAACATGTCTTCATCTAAGGCAAAACCAGAAATGCACCTAGTCTAGGTCTGAGTACATAAACCTAGGAAACAAAATAGCAAACACTTTCTGATGTTAGCAAGGAAGTTCATTCGAATTTTCATTCCTCATTTAACATCTCCTGCTTCTCTAAAATGCAGGAAGTATAACTCAGGAGCTGTAAACATACCAGCACCAAAAGCAGCTTTACAAACCAGAGAAAGAGCTTTGTTAAAGGAGATGTAAAAGTGCAGACATTGCAACTCCTTGCGATTTATTATCTGATCACTGCATGCATCACTAAATATGACAGACATAAATAACGGGTCAATATCAAAATATCGAAAGTTTACTTACCCGAACACCTAAATGCCGACACGTCTTCATCGAACCGCAAAAACATTGATCATCCTGAAGCACAAAATTCAAAACGTCGATTCGTCATGGTTGGCCCTTCTGTGGTATAGCTCCGTAAGGTAAGTGTGCGATAGTTATGGACCTTAGGGATAGGGTGCAGGTTAAGTTAAGTGCATACTTGGTGGTATATGAAAGATTTAGTGTAGGGTTAGAAGTAGAGTTTAGTTTAGGGTTAGAAGTAGGCTTTTGTTTAGTGTATGTATGTGGTTTATTTAGTTTGTATAGGTAGTATGTAGTGGGCGGTGGGATGGGACAACTATGACATTTCGAGTTTTTGAATTTCGCAGTTTAGGGCATTCTTGTGTATTTGCGGTTCGTGGAATATGTGTCGGCGTTTAGGTGTTCGGGTAAGTAAACTTTCGATATTTTGATATAGACCCATAAATAATTCAGTCTTCATTGAAGTGCTCAGTTGACAAAAAAATCTCCTTCTAAATTGTGGTAGGATTACTGTTTATTTCAGGAAGTAGAAAGTTGGTAGCTTATATCATACATTTTAAAAAGAGACCACATTTATTTGGGTTTATGAAAAAAGTGGTCTTTGAGCCACTGGAGTATATAACTTGTTCTAGTATCCAGTAAAGCAGCAGGCAAAATGATTAAAAGATCATTTTTTTTATTTATTAGATCGTGTTCAGATGATAATTTGAAAACATAAATGTAAGATGTAGTGTAGAACATTGTTACAACATCATCAAACTGAATTGCTAGTTTTTTTTAGCATGCAGTATTTCCTAATCTGTTTCACAGTAAATAAAAAAAAAAGTTAAGATAGATGATAATTCAGCTGAACCAGAATGCTTTTTATGAATGTTTCTCATACCAGCAGTCACCAGACTCCCAGACTGCTCAGAGACAATTAATTACTCTGTTGTACATACAGTTTACAGTTTTAGGAGACTAATTAAAAAAAGTACTGTAGTGACAGTACATAATGTATAAATGTCAAATGCAGATCATCCATACTCAGTCCTGTCTCAAATCATGTGGATTGCTCTTGGCTCAGTACGTAACTGTGTGCATCACACTGTATATACAGCATAGTGACAGAAAAGTATATATATATATATATATATATATATATATATATATATATATATATATATATATATATATAGAGAGAGAGAGAGAGAGAGAGAGAGCTTATATTTATTTGACATTTGTTTACCAGGAAAGTCTGACTTAGAACAAAGCCAATTTTCAGCAGATGCCCAGGGAGAAATGCTCCAGATGCATGTCTTTGTAATGTGGGAGGAAACTGGGGCACCCAGAGGAAATCTACACAGATGCAGGGAGGACATGCAGACTCTGCACAAAAGGCACCCAAGCAGAGAATCAAACCAGAGAACCTCTTGTTGTGAGGTGACAATGCAACACACTATATATATATATATATATATATATATATATATATATATATATATATATATATATATATATATATATATATATATATATATACATATATATATATAACATGCATGAATCCAATATATATATATATATATATATATATATATATATATATATATATATATATATTGGATTCATGCAAGTAATGTGCATAGTATGCAGTTTAAATAAGAAGTATGTCAAATAATGCCAAATATACATGGCTATACAATGTATTATTTATTGTAAGGGAGATACTGTTACTGTGATTGGTATGTCATGTGACTCTGCATTCTGAGTCAGACTGAAGTAAAGATTCTTAGTGTTAACATCTATGCCTAATGCTTCTTATTCATTATTCTGGATGTAATTTATACTTTCATGCACGTGACTGCTACATAAATAAGACAAGCAGTATATATAAACATTTCAAATGTAAAACTGAATGCAAATAGTGGAATTACTCCACTGGTCCACAAAAATAAAACTGTGGCATACAGAGGTACAAACTGTTACAGAATGTGTCTTTGGCTTTGTTAACAAGATTAAAGCCCTAATGCATGTTGACCTTTTTCAGCCTCAGGCCAGGAACAGTGCTGAGTTAAATCACTTGCTTAGAGTCACACAGTAGGCAGATGGAGGCTGTGAGACTCAATCCCTAGATTACAGGATACAAATTTGAAAATGCATTCTTAATTCCTTTTGATAGTTATCATTGTCATATGAGTAAAACCTAGATAGATGAAATCATATGCATAATTCAGTTATGACTGAATTTTTTATTATAATAACTATATGAGGTTAGACAACCATATGGTGGGAAATACCTTAACAAACTGATCCAACACAACTAATGCATCTGTGTAGATTTGATAAAATAGAATATATAAATTGAAAAACAAAGTACTGCATGCCTGATTTGATACCAGTAATATCACAACTTTCTATAAGTGATACTAGCTCAAACAAACATGAAAATAAATGGTGAGACTGGACAACTTTTCCGACTTTGTTAGACTGTGATTAAAGTAACCTTACCTAAACATAGAAACCTGAATACCACAAAGTTACTGCTAATGATGATTTCAGAACATTAGTGTATGGGCTGTTAAGATGAATACAGAAAGTGTAGGTAGAGAGCTGATGAATAAACGTTATTTGATTATATGACACTGAAATGTTCAGAAGTACATAAAGTACTGATTTGTTCATGGATCAGCAGACACAAATATAAAGTTAGCCATTGTCTTGAAAACATTTGTATTTTCCTTCTTTTAGAAAACGTTCTTTCACTGTAAGCTTTAAAGACTTCTTATGCATATTGCTTCATAACCACAGTTAGAAGATGACTCCATGTAGATGATCTCAGTTTAGAGAAGGCTTTTTGCTTGAGAGATGGTCTAAATGTATTAGTGACTTATTTTTGGCTAACTCAAACTGGATATTTTTTGTTGTCTAAATGGTAACTCTCCTCAGCAGTGGACAATATCCCATGTTAATGATTTTAAACTTGATTGTGTTTAACAGAAACTTAGACCTATGTTGTGTGTAGCAAATCACAGCGGTGTTCAAGGGAAGCTGGAAGGAGAAATCTAAGGATTCCTATGAAGGAAGATTCATCCATGTACCCCAAAATCTATTATAATCATTTCTGTGGTCTTCACTAAAAGTAGTTCATGTATCTTTAAATCTTTGCCAGTCTACTTAGATATTATGTCTTCCAATGTCTTTAACTAGGTGGTCAGCCTTAAGCAAATTATTGTCCTCCACACTTTTATATTAAAATCATTCTGAAAGCTACTAGTTCAGATGGCATCCCAAAGGGACATATAAAATAATCTGTCATCTGATTTTGCTGACTTTTTTAACATCTCTGTAATAAATCATTGGCCACAGAAGAGGTGCATCACAATCGGAAGATAGTCTTTGTTGTTGTTGTTTATAAAGATAAAGAAATAATGGGTTGCATAGAAACATTATAGACCTATCATTCTTTTGTGTAACACTGTAAAGTTAATGGAGCATAATATTCTTGATTTGAGAGCTTATGTAAAAGACATGCAGACTTCAATTTATATGGCTTTATCAAAAAAAAATCCATTATGACAATCACCCATTATTTTATATTGTTATCAAGGCTTCAGAAGTATAGTGTCCTGTTGACATCTTTTTGAATATGTCTAAAACCTTCAACTTACTACTTCACCCCCCAAAATAAGGGAACATTACTGCAGTATTTTCACCAATGTTGTTTGGAAAGAAGGAAGTAACTCCACACATGTCCACATCTGGTTGGGGATAACCATTGAGTCAGCAGAACTGCATCATGTCTGCTAACTGCTCTTTCTTGTAGATAACCTGGGTAAAGAACAGGAGGTAGAAAATATGTCATTATTTTTTGTGACACTACTTGATAAGTTTTACCACAGTGCTCTCTAAATTTTGTAAGACTTGTTTCCTTTAGAGTTAATAACAATCCATTCTACTTTGTTACCAATTGTGGTATTTTCTGAGGTACAGATACCCTTACAATATACATTTTTATAACTTTTCGCACCTTTTCAATTTCTTTTATCCATTCTATTCTCCATTGCTGCTTAATGTGGCTCACCAGACTGGAACTATTAGTCCTGTATACATTGCATGGAATGTGTAGGAGTATTCCTATTCTGCAACTTCAATCATGGAATAATTTCTAAAACAAAAGGCTCACTGTTCAAGTATTTTATAACTTTGTTTGTGCTCTACCTGATGTTTTTACATGTCATAGCCATACAGCAATAGCTGTCCAACTCGTATATCTCTTTTTCCACCCTTTGATGAGACAAATGCCTAAAGAATGATTTTGCAGAACATTCATGGACACAACCTGTGTTTGTATGAGTAGATCAATATATCACAGACAACAGGTGGGGTCCAACAGAAGAGTCTGTTACTAAAAAATAAAGTTAGTTTCTGGCAGCATCTTTGTCCATCATGCTAAAGTGCTTTAGTCTTATCTTATAAAGTAATGTGGCCAATGGCGCAGCCATCTGTTCCCTTTGGGGAATGGATTATTTGAAAGCTGCTAATCTTGCTTGACTCTCCTGTATCACTGACAGGTTTTTATTCTTAAGGATGGATCTTAATTAATGGTATCAGTTTATCTTCAGTTTTCCTTCTCACTCCATAATTTCAGGTATTTCCTATAACAGGTAAATGGATATTGCCTATTCAGTTTTATGTCTTTTGCATCTCAGTATCCATGTCCACCAAGTAAGCAGGAGATTTTGCATCACTTGATTTCTCTTTGGCACTTCTTTTTATTCACTCAGATGGGATTCCATCCTCACATTAGCTTAAACCTCAGGCTTCAGGATAGGTGCTCTGTCCCTGCTCATGGCCACCGTGACATTACGCCTCTTTTCTACTCTCAAAGGCAGCCATCTTTTCTGCTACTTCTCTTTCTTCACGTCAGTGGTAGGCTGTAACACAAAGAAAAACAGATGGTTTAAACCCTTACAGTCTGTTTCTTAATTTTCTGGTTTATTGTAATATTCACACACTTTACATTTTAACAGCTGGATTTCTCTTATAATAGTGTATTTTCCTGTTATGTATATTTGTATTGATTTTTGTCTGTAGAGTACCTAGGCACCTATATAAACACATAAATAAATGCGCAAGCAGTCTTTGTATGTCCTTTGCACAAAGAAAAAAAGTACTCCATTTCTTGGTATTAGGTTTTGTAATATTTTAATAGGCTTCAGTGCTTTCAGAGGCAGTTTTTCCTTATATCCTATGTGCATCACTCCCAGATGCTTTGCTTGTTTACACAGGCTATTGTATATTCTCTGGATCACTTGTCAAACCTTGCTGCTTAACATGGTTCATTGGACATGATTTTTACAACTGTTTCATTTTTAATTAGCAACAGAAACAGTTTGGCCTTCAACCTATCAGGAATTTAGCCAGATCTTTGGATAACAGTTCTTCAAACAAAACAGAATGGAAAAAACATAATGTAATGTAATGTGATATAATACAAAAAAAATTCACAAGCTGTATGCCACTGTCTGGGCAGAGTGAGATATTACCTCATTCTTACCACTGTATCAGACAAGAACATTGCTCTGCACATGTGTATACTGACTGCCTCATGCTGAGTGCCAGAACTGTGACAATAAACCATTTCCTTTGATCTCTTCTTGTCCCTAAACATTTACACTTACCTGTCCTGCTCCATCCAGAGGACTGGAGATCCTGTCTGTTCTGTTTACATCCCCTTTCATATGAGGCATGTAATAAGGTCTCTCCTTCCTGAAGAGGTAGATGCATGGTTACTGACAGGAATGGGCTGCCGTATATATGGATATTGAATGTACTTTTAACTGCATTTAGACGGCTACTTTTCAAATATCACAGGGCACTTGAAATGTAACTAGCTTTAGTCAGCTGCATTAATGGATGAGTTGCATTCTATTGTACCTAAACTAAGTAACTGCAAGTAAAATTTACTCTTTTAGCAGTATTATTGCACTTTTCATATAAGTGTAATTGGCTTTGTATGCAATTATTGTAATACTGTGCATACAGCTGTATTATAAAATTAGTTAGCCTATTGATGCATCTTATTGTATGACAAGTGCATTTTTCCTGGTATTCTACAGTCTTACAGCTGATTTGCATTCAACTGTACCAGTTTCTTTTCCTGTTCAACTATCAGGATTTTTTATGCACTCTATGCAAACCATATATTTTGTTGAATATTTATTTTCTCGAATGAAATCAAGGCCTGCATGTGTTATTGAAAGTCAGCTTATGACACATCAGTCCATCAATACACAACCCCTTTTTCCATTTTGCACAGGGGGTTACTTCAACAATGACAATCATCTAGAGCCAAGGTTTGTACCTCTTATCCCACATGACAGCTTTTATTTCTGTGCAAGATCATGGTACACAGGGGATCACGGAATTTGCCCTACCCCCACTGTAATGTGATTTCAGAGGTGGTATATATAATAAGCAGGGGTAAGGAAGGTGTAGGGGAGCTTGCTCCCTACAAAAATGTGGTAGTTTGTGTTAATTTTTTTTTTCTGAAAGTTTGATTTTAAAGCATTTATGCTTCATAAGTTGTAGTTTGATATGTTGGTACTTAAATGAAGCAACATGCACGTGTGTGTGTGTCTGTGTGTGTGTGTGTGTGTGTCTCACACACACACACACACACACACACACACACACACACACACACACACACACACACACACACACATATATATATATATATATATATATATATATATATATATATATACATACATACATACACACACAGACACACACATACATGATTCATTTTATTGAGATGGCAACAGGACAGCCATACAGTCTTACTGTATTATTGCCAACCACGATAAGTGCAGTCATTCACAAATACTATTTTGTAGGTGCCCTAGTAAAGGTTATCTCCTGATGTTTACAAACAGTCCCTCTAGGTAAAGCTAAAATTAATTCTTAAATGCTCTCCAATCCCATTAACTGATTGCCAGTCATAAGGCATGCTTAGTAACAATAGTGACTAATGGCCTTTTATAATCTGGTCAGAGGAATGGTGTCATAATGTCTTGTATTTTGAAGAGCATAGTCAAATATTACATGGTTCCCTGTGTTTCCTCAAAAAAAACACAGAGAATGTATGCCACTGTAAATTGCATCACTACAATTATCTTATATTATGTTTTGGTACTACACTGCCAATTCTGGTTTGTGCTATAAATTTGGGCTTACTGCACAATTGGCTAGAGAGCTGCAGTTGAAAGCAGTTGAAAGCCTGCCTTGTGAAACTATGACGCTGACAGCAGTTTCTAGCCATGACAATACTATGTTGTTTGCTAGCTGTCATTGAATATGAATATGTTAGGAAAACAAATCCCTTTTCTTCAAATAATGGAAGTGATGTGAGTAAAGAAGTTTCAAAGTTGTCAGGGCAATTTAGAAATTAAAAACTTTAATTTATATCTACTGTCACATCACAATGCTGTTCTCTAGTATATATCTTGACAGACGTCACTTACCTGCATACCCAAAATTTATGTTACACAGAACATGGATCACATAATTTACTACATGTTTGATACCCGAGCTTTCAAGATATGGAATAATTTTGCATGTGTATGGTTTAAGAACAATCAGATTCTATATATTTTATGAGTACATCTTTTATTTTTATTTTTTTTTATGTTTATTTGAATTTTATTTGAATGTGATTACTGGGGTTGGTTCACTGATAACAACTGACCATTTGCTGGTACTACCCAGTTCAAATAATCCTCAAAGAAGAAAAGAAAAGAGAACAGAGCGTCAGTAAGCTGTACATATCAAAACAGAACAGAAACTAACAATATATAACAACAAACTGTACAGTAGCCATTAATAGATATAGCAACAATTATGAGAGAAATGCAAATTTTAAAATTCACATGATTATATTTCCGGTGTACATCATAGTGGACATGGTGTGGGGCAGTGAGATTCAGGGCAGGGGATGGTGGAAGAATTAGGAGGTGTTACTTGTTGATGAGAGTAATGCTAGAGTCTGGGATGCCCTTATGTGATGGGGCCTGCTGTGTGGAAGTACAATTTGATTTGTTGTTCAGGCTTTTTTAAAATTCAGCTCTGAAGGAGGAGAAGGGGAAGTGTAGTCGCTTTAGGCAGTTGGAGAGGGATTCCCATATTTTGGGACTAATGATGGGGAAAGAGTGTAATTTTCAAATGATTCCAAAACATTAAATTGTAACAGGAAAACACAGAAATGTTTACAGAGTGAAAGTTAGCACTAGTAATTTCTTGGGAGGCACAGATAGGATATCATATAAATAAAGGAAATTGGTCAAGTTGTACTAAAGAAAATGACTGAAGTTTTAAATTTTGTACAAAAATGTAACAAATAAAACAAGTGAAATAATTTGAGTCCAGTGAAACACAGTTCACTTATACAATGATTTTCAAGACTGACTCATATGTTTTCATTAAACATAACAACATTCAAGCAGGAACTACAAATTCTACAATGTTATGAGTGAAAACATTTTAAAACATTGCAATGGTCCTTGTATCGTACAAATAACCGCAATATTACTCAGTACCTTTGTACTGTGATGAGATTTTATCCTTTCCAGTGTTTTACTTTTCTTTGTAGTGCCTGACCTTCGTTCAAGGTTCTTTTGGCCTTTCGTTTGTTAAATTGATGATTGTATTTGTTATTGATTTTATGATTCCACTGAACCACTCTGTTTTTCCTTTTGTAACTCCTTGGACAGCCATTCAAATTGATTTTTGAATCCTACAGATAAACAGATGGACATGGTGTAAATGTCACTGTGGAACAAATTGCTTTGAAACCATGTACAATGCACAGTGTTCACCAAGGCAATGAAAGTGAGCTCTGACTCAGGGGTATTTTGTTAAGCAGTTGTTATCGAGCAAATCATAGCAGCATATCAGTATACATGATGAACAAACTAGTCCACTATGCCACAAGGAATCCAATAGCAGCAACTTTAATAATGTTCAAAAACAACTTATGCAAGAAGCATACAGGTTAAGCACTTTCTTCCCAATGAGGATTAGTGCGGCGGAGTAGACTAGTTTGTTCGAGTTTTCAACTTTTCTTGATATCAGTATACATGCCAGATGTGAATAGATTACTTGCAGCTGGCCTAGTTTAGAATTCTTTTTCCACCTATAAGTAGCAAGTGTCATCAAACGACCCTAGAAATGCTTCTGCAGCTACTAGCTACCTCCTACAGGAAAAGCACTCAGGTTTGTTCTTAGCCTGTGAACATCATAAATTATTAGAGCTAAAAGATCAGTGAAATAAAGTTTGAAGTTTTTCTCCATAATGTTGCAGGCTCTGGGTGGGCAGACCATTTGGGTCTTTGGGTGTTAAGGGATATATTGCTTAAATCACTCCAACTCCTTTCATGTGTGCAGACCTAGAGCTCCCCATTTGTATGTCTCTTGAAACAGGTGCCAGACTATCCATCTCCCTTGTCTCTTTACATTTTACAGAACAATTTAGTAACCATGCCCTCTGAGCAGGTATATATAGAGGATAGAAATAATTTCAGCATTCGTCTGCAAGCCCAGAACAGTGACTCCAACCTACAAATGCAAAAACAGAAACTTATAAACATTTTACTGCAAGTTGATTATCTCCTCAGAGTGACAGGCTGGGGATCTCACTGACCTCTGGGTTTAATGCAGTCCTGTCTAAGGTCGCAGGAGCATGAAGAGTGGGCATATGATATAAAATCTCATTTGGTGCAAACATTCTTAGTTGGAACTTTCCTTTGAAACATTTCCTTTTACAGCTTCTGAAACTAGTGACATCCCTTGTATCACACTTCCTGTTTAGGAGCTATCTTTGTCATTACTGGATCAGGTGACTAGTACCAAGTTCCAGACATAGTTTTTCCTTAGGATTTTACTTGTATATTTATTTATTCACATATTGGTTTAATTAATTATTTATTCATTTAATTTTGTTTATAGGAGTAGTGCACTGATTATAATCCAATTTCAGGCAAAGCCTGCAGATTAGTAGGTCAGATCACCAGTTCTAGTTTCTGGTGATGGATGTTCAGTTCTGTTTAGAAGCAGTAGGTTAGATGACACCAGTTGGGGGTGATTCTGATGACACGTGTTAGGTCATATTTAGGATTAGTGGGTTAAAAGAACTCTTCTTTCAGATGGTTGATGTTAGACAAAGTTTGCAAGTAGTGGGTTAGATGACCAAAGCTCCATCACGGATGGCATTCTGTCAGCAATTATTTTGTCATGAAATATTGAGAGGATCAAAACTTCTTTTAATATGATGGATTTAAAGTAAGTTATGAGCAGAGTTATATACCGATTCATAAGTGGTCGCTGGACTGTCTTGCTGTCTAGAGATTTATTCATGCTATGATCAGGGATATGGTGATAAACCATTAATGGAATAATGGAATAGACTTGCTTTTATATATTATTACTCTCTTCACTATCAACCTTGCTTAAATTCTGGTACCCTAATGTACAAGGATGTGAGGATTGACTACATTTGCCACTTCTAAGCCCTTTTAACAGGTCCTTGAATATAGATCATGCTATCTGAACTACACACACACACACACACACACACACACACACACACACACACACACACACACACACACACACACACACACACACATATATATATATATATATATATAGAGAGAGAGAGAGAGAGAGATTCTAGCTTCTGATGATGGATGTTCAATTTTGTTTAGAAGCAGTAGGTTAGATGACATGAGTTGGGGGTGATTCTGATGAGATATATTAGGTCATGCTTAGGATTAGTGGATTAAAAGAACACGTCTTCTTTCAAATGGTTGATGTTAAACAAGGTTTGCAAGTAGTGGGTTAGATGCCCAAAGCTCCATAATGGATGGCATTCTGTCAGTAATTATTGTGTCATGTAATATCGAGAGGCTCAAAAGTTCTTCAAATATCCAATAATATACTTATGCTTAAAAATGAATATATGTAATTTACTTAAGAGTTTAAGCACAGATAAAACAAACTGTAGAAAGAGTTTGTTGCTTAAGAAGCCAAAGATGTACCTTTTCCTTATTCAAAGATGTATGTGGTATGTACTAGTGCGTATGTGTCTATATGTGTGCACGTATGCACATGTCTGTGTGCATGTGCATGCATCTGTATGTGTGTTGTATATCTGTGTGTATGTATGTATATGGGAGTCTGTGAATACGTGTATGTACGCATGTGCATGCGTGTATTTATGTGTGTTTTAGGGATGCAGAACATCCCTCCTGACTTATTAGTTTGTATTAAAAACCCTTAAATGCTTGTTCAGACTACATGAAAGATGGTTTGCAGTTCAGTGTGATGTGAAGCAAGAATAATCTTCAGTGAGAGTTGTGAATGTCTACTGCAATGCAAATGGAATCACAGGTTCTTCAGCAAGTACTGTCAGGCACTGGTACTTGGATGGTGGTGTTGACAGTGTGGTGTTAGTCATCCTAAATTCTACACCAGAAAACAGTGATGGATTTAAAGTAAGTCATGAGCAGAGTTACATCCTGATTTATAAATAGTTGCTGGACTGTCTTGCTCTCTGGAGAGTTCTTCACACTATGATCTGGGATATGGTGATAAAACATTAATGGAGTAGGCCTGTGTTAATATATCATTTTTATTGCTCTCCTCACTGGCAACCTTGCTTAAATTCTGGTACCCTAATGTATGAGGATGTGAGGATTGACTTCATTTGCCACTTATAAGACCTTTTCATAGGTCCATGAATATATGCCATGCTATCTGAACTATATATATATATATATATATATATATATATATATATATATATATATATATATATATATATGACAAAATTTTGAATCTGGCTGTCACTGAATAAAAAACTCAAAAAAACAAATGTCAGAACTGACAACAGCAAATGCAATACAGCATTCGCTGGTGTCAGTTCTGACATTTTAATGCAGATCACACTATAGTGGTGATCAGAAAATGTTTCCCTTTCCCTCACTATAGTGCGATCCCAGAGTTAGTATATTTAAGTAGCAGGGAGGTGTGAGGGCTGAATGGGGGGCTTGCCCCCTGCAAACATGTTATTTACTGTGCAACACACAGTAATGGTGTCCCCGGAAGTGTGGTAACTGTTGGAAAATGTCAAAGTCGACATTCACAGTCACCACACTTCAAGTTTATTTTTGTTTGTTGTTTTCATATATCTATATATATATATATATATATATATATATATATATATATATATATATATATGTGTGTGTGTGTGTGTGTGTGTGTGTGTGTGTGTGTGTGTGTGTGTGTGTGTTTTTTTTATTTATCCTTTTGTTGACCAGCTTAGTCCCACTAGACTAGTAGCTCCTTTTCAGGGGAAACCCGAGGTGGTACCTATATTACTATGGAATATTTGGCCTGGGCATCGGGGAACTTCCCCTACTCATTCACGTATGGGAATTTTTTTCTTTGGTGGTACTTCATGTCTTCCATTCCTGGTGCGAAGGTGGCTCAGAGAAGCAGTAAGCTACCATAAGCAACATTGGAGAGCACAGAGCAGAATGAAGAAGTAAATCTTGATTGTAGTGCTTTTAACTGAACAGCAGAGATGTTTATTTCATCAGAGAAGGAGTCAGAAGCCAAGAATAGCACAAAAGAGGAGTATGGTGTGTTGGAGGTGGACAAAAAGGCAGTGGAGCCTTTTCAAAGTAGTAGGAAGGCAGCCGATGCATTGGAGGTAGATTTGGAAGAGGTGTTGCAACAGCAGCTTTTTGACTCTGAGGATGTAACACAGGAATGTATGATTACAACCTTCCAGTTGGGAGGTTTGCAGGATAATATATTTTTGGAGATGTTGGAGGAAAGTGAAATGGAAGATGGAAAGGAATTATCATGGAGAGAAATGATGGAGAGAATAAAGGAGGAAGAAGAGCAGCAGAGCAAGGAGTCACTAATAGAGAAGATATCATATGCTGAGATGGTGACAGAAGGAATACGTGGTAAGCCAGTAGAAGAAACAAAAGTTAGAAGAAGAAGACTGTTTAAGGTTTGAGTTGAAAAGAAGAAAGATGCTCCAATGGACAGATACAAGGTATGGGACAAAGTTATTAAGACTCTTGGAATTAAAACAAATGAGGTAAGATCATTTATATATATTAATAAAGAGTCTTTTGTGGCATTATTTTCAAGACTGGGCAGATAATGTAAATGTTTATAGAGAAATATGAAAAAAAAAAGAAAAACTGCTCACTGTGGAACTTATATGTAAGTAAGGCCTCATTTAGGGAAACTAAGAAAACAATTAATATTCATGTGACAAAGGAAGATGCTGCAAGCACAGCTATCTGGAATTTTGTAAATAATTGTGTTATTTGTGAATATCAACATAATAAATATAAGATGTTTGTGTTACAAATGTATTAGAACTGTATGCCATGCATATATCAAACTAGGTTTGTACAGACATGTATGTTGAAAAAGGTGTTTGCAAAGTGCTTGAAATGTATCCACAGTGTGCTCTGCTGGAATAGAACAAAAATGTACATGCACTATTGTACTTGTTTAAATTTATATATTTTAACAGTGGAAATTGGAACACAGGAGGTTATCTTAAATCCAGCAAAACTTCAGAAAAATAGCTGAAATTAAATTACTTTATTGCTATGGAATAAAAGATGATATCTTTCAGTTTCCATGAAGCAAGGAGACACAATGGCTGTACTAGGATGTTTTGTGTATTGTCTTTAAAGTGAAATAATTACTAGTTTTGAAATTTGAAGGAATGCAATTATTTTTTGACTTCCTGCATCTGCTAAAGATCTGCGATCTATGTATTTTTACAGCTAGAGGCTAAATGCTGCCAGCTTTCAGCAGTGAGGGTTTTACCTGTGACAGAATCAGATGACAAGAAATGATGTCATTCTGCAAGCTATTCCAGCAGTAATATTTGAGATATTAATTTGAGAGGTCTCTGAGTGAGACATAACATTCTGTATTATGTCTTTGACCTGACAACTACAAAAAACATTCACCACATCTGCCTTGCTCTAAAAGTAAATTTCTAAGGTATAGTAATTCTTTTGGATATAGTCATGAATATAGTAAAACTTAGTTTAGATATTTTATTTATTTATTTGAGACTGTCGTGCAATGTTGTTTTAAATATTTACTGTGGTTTTGAACTCTGATATCACTGTAAATATATATTTAGTATTTTCTTGTTCTTTTTTATTTATTATTAAATAATTTACACCCTTCATTGTGACTGATCTGTCTAGAGATATTTAAGTACAGAGAGTACTCACACATTTATTTGGTCACACTGTGTAGGCCACTCCTAATAGCCTTACTCTTGGTCAAACTCCATTTGTATTACTAGTAACATTACACAGTAAGATTGGACACCCTTTGTTAAGGGCCTTAAAGTAGCTGATAAGGAGCTGACTGGTGGCAGTGATAACCACCTTATAGTCTGGGCAAAAGGGGGCATAACTAGTAGACTTGTACCAGCCTTTCCCAGGTGTGTGGGTGTGTGTGTGTGTCAGCTACTTGTACAGGGGCACAAAGCACTGGTTGGACAGAGAAGGTGCTGGATGTCTTGGCTTGGCCACTCAGCTGACATCTCAACCCTATAGCTGTGCCAATGGGGAGTCTTATCACAGATCTGGAGAAAGAGGGAGAAACCAACCCACCATTGAGTGTAGTCCCTGTGTGCTCTTAAGGGAAATTGCACTTGATGCAGAGAATTTTATCTTGAAATACTGTATGTGCACTTGTTAGCCTCCCAGTGTATGTCCCTCACTGGTGCCAGTGGGGAGGATTGAGGCTCCTGGATTCTGTTCCAGTGTTAGGTTGTCACAATTAAATTCTGAACTGAGGTTGAAAAAGAGAATTTAAAAATGCACTTATTAAATCTGTGCAATGATGTACTGAATTTATCAAAAGTATATGATGTTAGAGGTTTATGGATTGGGGCATGGGATTGCAATGTGATATTTAAACTGGAAAATTATTGTACTGTACAGTACATATTCAAAATGTTATTAGTGTTGAAGGAGGCAGAGGTTTGGTGAGATATTGGCCACATGCCTTTTGTGTGGAAAAACAGATCATTTAATTAAAAATATATAAAAAAGAAAATGTTTTATATGTGAGGACTTAGGACACAATGCAAAGGATTGTGAACCTAAATGTTATAAATGTAAAAAAGTGGGGCATTTGGGGTGTATGAAGAAAAAGAAAATAAAGCAGTATCAGATATAACAGAAAATGTATTAGAACAAGGTATGAATTAATATGTGACGCCCCAGCAGTGGCCCAGTAATCAATGAGCCTCAGTCCTCACCACTGGCAACAGTGGGGGATGTACACACTAGGAGGATGACAAGTACACACCCAGTAAAGTGCAATTTCCCTTAAGAGCACACAGAAGCCACAGTCAGTCTGGGGCTGGTTTCTCCCTCTTTCTCCAGATCCACAATAGAACTCCACACTGGCACAGCTATAGATTTGAGCCCTTAGCCAGGGTTCCAAGCCAAGTCCTCCAACACTCAACCTGTCCAGCAAGTACATTGTGTTGCCACCCAAGTAGCAGACATACACACTCCTTTTACACACACACACACACACACACACACACACACACACACACACACACACACACACACACACACACACACACCTGGGAAAGGCTGGCACAGGTTTACTAGCTTTGCCCTCTTCTGCTCAGACTATAAGGTAGTTATCACTGCCACCTGAATCCCTTATCAGCTGCTTTAAGGCCCTTAATAAAGGGTGTCCAATTCTACTGTGTAATGTTACTATTAATCCAAATGGTAGTTTGACCAAGAGCTAGGTTATTAGGAGTGGCCTGCACAGTGTCACCAAATAGATATGCAAGTACTCTAAGAGCTTAAATATGTCTCATAAATATCAGCCACAAAGATAGGTTTAAATATATTTAATAACAAATAATAAAAGAACAAGACAATACTAAATATGTCAACAATAACTAAGAGATGAGTGATGCACCACACCATGAAACATATCTCAACGATTTATTCAGAGCTGTATCTCAACAAGACAAAAAAACAACAAACAACGGATTAGCGCTTTCAGCTATCAAAGCCTTCTTCAGATCCACAGTCAAAATCCTCATCTCAGTCTAATATAAAGCATATAACAACCAATGACAAAAAACATGTAAACAAGCTGCTTTGCTCTAACCAATACAAGTGCTTATACAAGCACTTCATCATCCAATGTGTTTCGTTATTCTAATTAGCTTTGACTATCAAGTCAAGATGAAAAATGTAAATTAGACTTCGCTTTCTCAAACATCATTGGTCTTAGCTAGCAAATGAAAGCAGAAATGTAAATCAGACTTTACTTGCTTAAAAAGCATTGGTTTACTTTAAACATTAGACAAAACCTAGCTTTAAACTAGAAAGTTAGGATGGAAAATGTAAATTAAACTTCACTTTCTCAAACATCATTGGTCTGGGCTAGCAAATGAAGGCAGAAATGTAAATCAGATTTTGCTTACTTAAAAATCATTGGTTTGCGTTAGACATTAGACAAAACATAGGGAAACTTATATCAAAAAAGTATTCACTATCGCTTTCATAAGAATAAAAGCCAAGTTATTCCAAGTTAAGGACTTTGCATATGTATTTTTAAATGCTAAAATGTTTTAATTATTTATATTTTAGTAAGATATGTTTTGTTAAATGTTTTTATAGAATCGCATTTTTTGATGAGTGAATTTGGAATAACTTGGCTTTTATTCTTATGAAAGCGATAGGTATAGCACTAATTCTAATAGACAGAACAATGGTTATAATATTGATAATAATTCACATGTTTTGACTACAGTTAATAATAGAGATACTAAGAACAGCAGGAATGTATCTTTTAATGTAACTGTTTCTAATGTCAATGCTTCTATTAATGATAGGAATGGTGATGTTAATACTGATGTTAACAGCATTGAAAGTGTTATAGTGGCTGATAATATGACTTCAGAACCCAACACTAGTGTAAGGGCAGATAATGTTGAATTTAGTAATGGAATTAATAGTGCTGAACCCATAATAGATAGGAGGGATAATTTGGAATAAGCAAGTATCCATTCACTGCCAGACAGTGTTCTGGTTGTTCGTAGAAAAACAGCTACAACTTCCAGCAATCATAATTCAGCAGAGCATCCTAGTCCTTTCCCCATTTCCAATACATACAACAGAGGGAGAAGTCGCTCTATGAGCAGGGGAAGGCAGAAAAGGAAAGCCCTGGGAGGGCAACTGAAAGAACCCACCTTGAAGAAAATGAGGGAAAAAATGACCTAGTATGGAATCTTTCACCTAGACCGTTAGACAAATATGAATTAGAGGTCTTAAATAAAGGACTATCATTTATACCTTCTGCTAGAAGTAACATAGTGGACACTAGATTAGATATTAAGTTATTTGCACGTAATTTACAATTGAAATTATTATTTAATAATGATGTTAGGGATACACAGTTGGTACAATTTTGTAAACCTAGTGTCTTTGTACTAATTTGCATCCATTAGTGGATGCGTTTTGTAAAATTGTTGAGAAAGATATCTATTCTTTAGCAGATAAGTCTTTCTCTTGTCCTAGAAAAGGTAATTTAACTATTAAACAAAGAAGAGCTTTAAACAATCTTAAAAGTGATAGAAATATTTCAATTAGACATGCAGATAAGGGCGGTCCAGTTGTAGTGTTAGACAGAGATGCTTATGATAGGTGTATGAGGGAAATGTTAAATAATACTTTGTTTTATAGCTCTATTAGTGTACAAGAGGTCCAAGCACATATTTTAAGGGTTTATAATACCTTAGATGATTTGCTTAAAAATACCGGACATATGTCAATAAAGGAATTTGTTTTATGCAGTATCTATGAAAGTTTTTTGAGTTTCTGAACTTGAAGGTGATATTATATATGGTCTGAAGAGACTCCTGGAAACCAGTTAATATTTTAAAGGAATTTTTTGAGATACTAGTCTGGAACATTTTTTCGTTGAGGTCTGAAAAGACTTTTAATGTGCTGTTAATCACCGCTACTGTCGTGGTGGTAACTACTTCACAAGATTTGGTCTGATGAGACTTGAACTTTACTGTCATTTTTATTAACTTTTTGTCATATCATTAACATTGTGGTCTACAAGTATTAACTGCCTGGTATTGATCTTGAGCAATTATTTTATTTTATGCTTATTTTACTTCATTGTTTTTTGCTCAAGACCATTCATTTGCTTGTGGTATTGGTTTTTATTTGGTTTATTATTATCAGTACAAAGCAATTTGATATGCATATGACATACAGTTATAATACATTTGTAACACAAGTATCTTATTTAAATTAGTTTGATATTCACAAATGACATATAATAATTTAAAAAATTCCAGCTAGCTGTACTAGTACTACCTCCTTTTGACACAAGATTATCTTGTGGAAAATTAATGTGAAAAAATTGAAATGATAGAAAGAAGTGGTATGAAAAGATTATTGAAAAGTATTACAGGATATATCCTTGGAAGGAATTAAAAAATTAGAAAAGGAATGCTATTGCTGCAAGAATGAAGAGATGTAAAAAACATATAGAAGGTCAAATTTTCTTTGGAGAATGTCTATACAAAAGCTACCTCTAAAGGTGAATATGCCATATAAAAGTATAAAAGACAGAGTCGGTCTATGTTGTGGTGAATATGAAACATGTGAACATGTTTTTATAAAATGTAAAAGGGTAAAAATGTTATGGGAAAGGATTATAGAGAGAAAATATGTGAATTATTATAAAAAAGTAAGTAACTTAAGTATGGACATGATACAATTTGGCTACTATAGAAAAAAGATATAAAAGTAAAAAAGAGGTAGGAAATTACCATAAAAATGTTTGCCATATTATGGCTAACCTGGAATCAGAAGGTTAAGGAAATCATGTTTAATGAAAAATGGGACTTAGCAACAATTTTGAACAAAGTAAGGTTTTGGATGTGGAAACTTGAATGGAAGTCAAAAAAGTAAGAAGTATGTGTTACATATAATGAAGTAAAATGAAAAAGGAAGATGTGATTTGTAAATAATATACTTACATATCTATCTATCTATCTATATATATATATATATATATATATATATATATATATATATATATATATATATATATATATATATCTATATATATATATATATATATATATATATATATATATATATATATATATATATATATATATATATATATATGGCTCCCTCTTCAGAAGGTCGAACGGCTGAAATCTCAAAATACATATGGCCGAAGCCATATGTTTGAATTTCAGAAGCTTGACCTTCTGAAAGGAAGAAAAAACAAAACGACGAAACACAAAACAATGTTTGTGCAGGGAAGCAAGCCCCGCTGCACCCCCACACACCCCACTACTTATTTATTCCAACTCCGAGATTGCACTACAGTGCAGAAAGGGAAATCTCCCATTCTGTGCTCTATACCGATCCCCATTCAGAAGGTCGAGCTTCTGAAATTTCGAGCATATGGTCTCGACCATATGCATTTCGCAATTTCAGCCATTCGACCTTCTGAAGGGGAACCATATATATATATATATATATATATATATATATATATATATATATATATATATATATATATATATATATATATATCTATATACACACATATATGGGTCTACCTTATTTTGTTGAATCTCATTTCACTGAATTTCATTTCACCCCAACCACTTTGCTGAAAACTCAAATTACTGAAAACTCATTTTACTGAAGCTCATTTCACTGAACTGCAGTTAGTATATATGGCACTGTGTAGAGTACTGTAAGGCAAGTAAAAGGTATATGCCCTTTTCCCAGGTCTATATTAAATGATCAAACATTAAGGTGATCAGACACCTAAATGTTGACCTGTAAATGTCGAACTCTTAAAACCACAAATGGCCATTTATGCAAATTTTTTCCCTGGGAAAAAATTTGCTTGGCCGTAGGAAACAAAACAAACCTTTAAACACTAATCAAGTACCCCTCTGACGTGGGGGGCTGTGCCCCCACACCCCCAACTAAATATAACAACGCCAGGATCGCTCTTCATTGGGGAAAAGAGCAAATTACCAATGACAGCCAAGAAAATTTTTTCCCAAGGGAAATTTTCACATAAATGGCCATTCACAATTGTCAGAGTTCGACATTTATGAGTCGACGTTTAGGTGTTCGATCACCTAAACATTCGATCACATAATATTGACCCCTTTTCCCCAGTGTAGTGCGATCCTGGAGTTAGCATATATATTTAGGGGGCTGTGGGGGGCACAAACCCCACATTGGGGTGTGTGGTGTGTGTAGCCCCCCACTTAATTTGAGTAGATATTGTCTTCTGGAGAGAGTTAGCCATCAGTGTTGCAACTATGCATGTCTATTGTTTGAAATGTATTGTTTTGAAGTTTTTGGTAAATACAATATAAAACAAACAAGATTGGGGGCTTAGACACCAACCCCCGATAACTATATATACTAACTCCAGGATCACACTGCAGTGGGGAAAAGGGCATATTCCTTTTACTTGCCTTAGAGTACTCTACACAGTGCCATATATACTAAGTTCAGTCCAGTGAAAGGAGATTCAGTGAAATGAGTTTTCAGTAATTTCTGTTTTCAGCGAAGTGGCCGGGGTGAAATGAAATTCAGTGAATTGAGATTGAATGAAACAAAGTAGACCCATATATATATATATATATATATATATATATATATATATATATATATATATATATATATATATATATATATATAGGTCTACTTCTACATTTTGAACTTTCATAAGTTTGAATTGCTTATGGTTAAGACCATAAGACTGAACTTATGAATGTTCATAATTTAAATAAAACATAATTACATAAATAAATAACTAACTAAATAAATAAATAAAAACAAAAACAATTTTTACATTTTGCCGGAATCCCCACACCCCCTGCTTATTAACTATATCAACTCTGAGATCACACTACAGCAAGGAAAATGCTAAATGTACCGTTCTGCACTGTATGGCAATCTCCATTTAAATGGTTTGAACTTTCACAAGTTTGCTCTTATGGTCTCGAACATAAGCAATTCAAACTTGTGAAAGTTCAAAATTTAGACATAGCCCCATACATACATGTATATATATATATATATATATATATATATATATATATTGCAAATAGTTGAAAATGTGTATATAGAATGTAAATAAATACTAATGTAATAATTTAGTGATTGTGTAAAATACTTATGGATTATGTAAATAAAAACCTACTCTTTTTTGCAGGTGCCATGGGATATTTTACCTACCACCAACTCAAGCAGATGGAGCCTCAGTTTAACATCTCATTTGAAGGATGGCACACTCAGGAGTGTAGCACCCTCCCATGCTACACTGCAGTGTCAGTAATCAATCTACCTGGTGCATAAATACAACCCATAGCCTTCTGCACCAAAGGCAAGTGTGCTACTTGTTGAGCCACCGACACTGTGATATTGTGATATATATCTATATATATATATATCTATATATCTATATATATATATATATATATATATATATATATATATATATATATAGATATATATATATCTATATATATATATATATATATATATATATATATATCATTATTTCTATCGCGTGATAAAGCCGATATGTTGCATGGCTATAAAATTGCATAAATTGTTATAATACTTCATATCTATGAGAGTGACTTGGCGATGAGTTTACGTGCTGTTGAATCTAACTTTCATTCTCGGAGGGATCATTCAGCATCACAGTAGGGCGTAGTAGGATGTGCGTGCTGCCTCACTGTAGCGACCTTCGGAACTGGGTGGGGGTTGTTAGGGGTGGGTGTGGGGGTGTGTGGTGTGTGTTGGTGTATGTGGGGTAGGTGGTTAGGTGTATAAGGTGCTGTGTATCGCCGTCAAATGTATATTGTTTTCAGCATTTTTCATTATTGTTATTTTTCACGATGTTGTTTATTATTAGAATTTAAAATTTCAATTCGAAAGATTTAAATTTAAAAATAAGTAAACCTATATATATATATATATATATATATATATATATATATATATATACATATATATATATATATATATATATATGTATATAAAACCACTACTAAATACCGAAAACCCAAACTACCAATGGCCAAACACTAAAATACCGAAACATCAAAACCGCGAAATTCAAGCTGCCGAAAACTACACTCAGCGTACACCACACACATACACATTCACACACTGTCCCCCAGAACATAAACACACAAACCTAAACTACAGACAAACAGGGGGGGCAAGCCCCCCTGCACCCCCCATGTGGGAGTCTGTACCCCCACACCACCCCTACTAAAATATTCTAACTCCAAGGTCGCACTACATACACAAACACACGAAACACCACCACACACCTACATTCTCCTCGCACAGAGACATCAAGTCACAGCACACACTTGCACACTAAACCCTAACCAACACAATTAAACATAGATACTTACCTGACCTTGCACCATACTGCAACACCAGAAGCGTGAATGTCAAACTCCCGATGATCGGGATTTTGAAATTCGCGTTTCTGGTCTTTCGGTAATTAGGGATTTTGGCTATATAGTCTCGAAAGTTTGAAATTCAGTATTTCAAACTTTCGAGATTATGTAGTGATCCCATATATATATATATATATATATATATATATATATATATATATATATATATATATATATATATATATATATATATATCTCACACACACACACACACACACACACACACACACACACACACACACACACATATATATATATATATATATATATATATATATATATATATATATACTCTCACATGTTTTTGGGGTGTACCAATGTACTACCTAAAACAGTAATTAAAAGTCATGTGTACCGTACCTCTGACTCCTTCTGTGTATTAAGTATTAGCAGTAATATTACATTATGCGAGTACATGACAGATACATAATAAACAGATCTTCTGATGTGGGCAATAGTCATCTTCAACAGAAGAAGGCTGTGTAGTTTAGATAAAAATTATGAAAAATAAGTTGCAGTGTAATGGATGAGAATAATTTGTCATTCATTTGTAGTTTCATAGACAGTTACCCATTTTGTACTTGAATTAACATATCCCATTTGGTTAGAATTTGGCCTTTTCCATCCCATGGTTGATAATTATATATTACCCCTGATGAGAATAACTGAGATCATAGCATAGATGATTTTAGGGGACCCATGCATGGGATAAAGCATTAGGAGATGCCTCTGTCCTTTAGTAGTACAGGGGGCAGACCTGGGGTAAATGTTCCGTTTCCAATCTATAGATCTAAGCTGCACTTGAATATGGACAGGAATAAATTTTGTTTTATGTAGATGGAAAGTCTGTTCTACAGTATCAGTATATTCTGCGAGATATACCTGTCCCTCCAAACCATTCTGTTGTTACGTGAGAGGTTTTGATCCCTAGACAAAGTATTTCTGATGCCATTTGACTTGATGATGTGCAGTAAATCCATCCATAATGAGTTGGAGGATGCCTTGTTTGCCAGACACAGGTCACCTCCTAGCAGTCTGTAGGATACTGAGGATAGTGACAGGGCTTTGAGTCGGTCCATGTGGGATGTGTTGTTTAAGCCTTGTATACTTTAGTAAGGTATCTCTATTGATGATCCACATGCTGCATGTTTCTGGACACATACATGCCAAAGGGGTTATTATATTCAATGACTGGCTTAATGAGGGCTGATTAAAAGGGGATAATGACATCCCTGGATCTACACACAAGCCCTTTGTTTATAAGTAGTGCACTACAGAAGGACTTTCATGCAACTATAGACACATCTTGGTCAAAAGCTGGATCACTGTCCACATAAGTTCCCAAATCTCAAACAACTGTGTCATCTCGTAGAAGCATATTGTGAGTGTGGTAGTCATGCTAAGTAAGATGGAAAACTAAAAGCTACATAAGAAAATTGTTAACAACAAGGGGGATATATCTGAGTGTGCAGAACATAAAAGTTTTACAAAAATATTTTTATTAAATATAATTGTGGAATGGAATTTGGGGCAGGTGACACAATATAATAGATAACGTGCAGCCATTTTTGATGGCACCAGCTACAGAACTTACCCGTCAGATAAATAGCCATTAAACAATAGTGATTAAAATATAATATTACGTTGATAATATGTACTTACTCTGATGTTTTGAATGAAGTGGTATTTGTTTGTGTTTTGATAACACTAGTTCTTGTGTACTTTTTGGTAGTTACTGGTTTCAGATTGGAAAGGTATTGCTTGTGGTTTGAGGCATTCTCAAGTTTCTCAGATTTGTCAGTAAACGTAGCTTTTGTTCTTGAATAGGGACTTGAATGCTGGAATTGTTAGTCTTTATTTTTATCTTTTACTGTTCACTTTCAATTTGCTGTCCATGTAATTTCTTGCTTGTAGTTGAGTAATGACTAAGACATGACCCACACTTATGACTTCACAGATTCATTGCAATGGACTAAGTTTTTCTTCTGTAGCTAATCAAGGGGTAGTTGATATTTTCTATTATTTTATTCATCCCATTTTGTCCTATTTCATTGTAATGATTTTTTTCAAAAGTTTTAAAGTCTGAAGAAGTTCCAAGTTGTGACAAAAGCACTTACATATAAGGCAATGTCTCACATACACCTGAGCAACTCTGACCATCTCTCCATCATGTTACTACCAGCATATGTACTGATGCTAACCAGGGGGAGACCAACAGTGAAACAAGTAAGGATATGGCCAGAGGGTGCAAACTCCAAGACTGATTTGAAAGTACAGACTGGAGCATATTTAAAGAGACAGCTACTGTGAGTCAATGTATCAACCTAGAGGAGCACATTGATACGGTGATGGGTTACATCTCAAAATGTATGGCTGATGTAACTGTCACCAAACATCATCACACATGCCAACCAGAAACCCTGGTTGATTAACAAGGTGTATGAGCTCCTGAAAACAAGGAATTCAGCCTTTATGTCTAGAGACAGGGATCTCCTCAGAACAGACAGAGCAAATCTGCAAACTAGGAGCCATAATCGAAACTCCTAACGATGTGGACATCCTACAAAAGGGCCTTACTGAGACAGAGGCCTGGTGTCAAAGACATGGTCTCAAGCTCAATGCCAAAAAGTGCATTGTCATTCCCTTTGGTAAAAACTCTGTACCCATGAACTACCACATAGGTGGTAGTCTACTTAACACCGAAAGTTTGATAATGGGACAGAGGTGGACAGTAGTCTCTCCTTTGATAATCAGATCACCACAGTGGTCAGGAAATCCTTCTACGTGGCACACCTCATCACAAAAGGTTTCTCATCCAGAAAAAAAGAGGTCATTGTTCCCCTCTACTCATCACTCATTAGACCCATTATAAAGTACAACGCCCCTTTTGGTATGTACCTCACAAGACATCTACAACAACTGGAAAGGCTGCAAAAGTACCTCACAAAGAGGATTACTGGCTTCAAACAGATGCCTTATGAAGACCGTCTCAAACAACTCCAGCTTTACTCCGTCGCATATTGCCTACTCAGAGGCGATCTCTGCCTAACATACAAAGCTATGTCAAACCCATAGCTGTTGGACATGCTCCACTTAAAGAAATCCCAATCCCTCCAAGCTACACACTCTAGGGACCTAAACCTTGTCACCACAATAAACAGAACATGCTGGAGGGATAGATTCCTGTCCCAGAGACTTCCCATACTCTGGAACAGACTACCTATCTATGTCAAACAGAGCTCCTCATTAACACTCTTCAAGAAAAATCTTGATGATTGGATGGGTAATAGGAAATTCACCCCGGGGATCACTTCTGTGGTTCTGCTTGACAGGGGTGCAGGAAAATAATTTTCTTGGGTGGTGAAAGCCAGGGTACCTTTTTGGCTAGGCTTGTATAGGCCCTAGGTACAATAGCCTAGTAACTACCTATGAACCTATGAACCTATGAAAAAGGTGAAATGAGCAAAATGTGCCTACAGCAGGAAGATCCAGAGCTATTTCTCTGACCAAAAAGACTCCAGGTGCCTATGGCAAGTTATCCAGCAAGTAAGAGCCTACAGGCCCTTCTTTTCACATTGTGAGGACAATATGGAATTCCTTAACATGCTCAATGTCTACTTCAGAAGATTCAAAGAAGGGGAAAAAAACATTGCCGAAAATGCACACTGGTCAAAACAATGAGGTGCTCATTCTCAATCCAGCTGATGTCCGGAGGACATTGCTCAGGGTTAACCCGAGAAATACATCTGGGCCTGACAACATCCTTGAGCAAGTACTCAGAGACTGTGCAATTCAACTAACAGATGTCCTCACAGATATCTTTAATATCTCTCTCTGAGTCAGGAAATAGTTCTCATATGCTTCAAAAACATGATAGTAATACCACTACCAAAGAAGTCACCACCATCATGCTGCAGTGACTACCACCCTGTAGCCCTCATCTCCATTGTGATGAAAAGCTTTGAGAGGCTGGTCAAAGAAGCAGTAACATCAAAGCTAGTTGCAGATCTTGATCTGCTGCAGTTTGCTTACCAAGCAAACCACTGCACTGCAGATACCATAGCACTGGCCCTTCACTTATCACTGGACCATCTAGAAAGTTAAAGCAACTACATGAAGTTACTGTTCATTGACTTCAGCTCCAGTTTTAATACAGTTATCCCTATACAGCTGGTAGGGAAGGTGCTTCAACTAGGCATAAACACACCACTTTGTAATTGGATTCTGGACATTCTCATGGACAGACCTCAGAAAGTGTGCGTAGGACATATCTCTTTGGATATCATCACTCTGAATACTGGAGTTCCTCAAGGCTGTGTACTGAGTCCCTTGCTGTTCGCCCTACTAATACATAACTACAAAGCAAGGTACAACAGTAATCACATCATCACGTTTGCTGATGACATAATAGACACAACAGCAATGATGATGAGGCAGTGTAGAGGGCTGAGGAAGAACAACTGATTGCCTGGTGTGACAGTAACACCGTAGCACTAAACATGAACAAAGCAAAGGAAATAATTGTGGACAACAGGAAAACCTGCAAAGAGTATTCCCCTCTAACCATCAATGGAGAAACAGTAGACAGAGTGAGAAGCATGAAGTTTCTGGAGGTGCATATTGATGAGGATTTGCCCTGATCTACCAATACAAATGCCATTGCAGGAAGGCACATCAGAGGTTACACTTTTTGAGAAGGTTGAGGAGAGCTAACATACCATCAGCAGTTCTCGCAGCCTTCTATAGGGGTACAATAGAAAGTATCCTGACAAACAACCTTACAGTGGGGTACCAAAGCTGCTCTATCTCTGAGCACAAGGCTCTCCAGACAGTGGTGAAGACAGCTAAGAGGATCATCAAGACCACCATACCAGCCATCCATGACCTGCGCATGTCTAGGTGTCTAGGCAGGGCCAAAGGAATAATTAAGGACTACACCCACCCTGCTCACAGATTGTTTGTGCACCTAACATCTGGCAAGCATGTCCATAACATAAGATGCAGAACTATGAGATTCAGAAACAGCTTTTCCCACAGGCCATCAGACTGTTGAACGCTGGCAACAGTCAGTCTCCATGCTGACCATCTGGGACATCAGTTCAATGTGGAAGACCTGCTCAAATTGTGCAATAACTTGACTACCTTCTCAATCCAATATTACTGCAATACTCAGTAAGTCAAGCCAATTCACTGGTCATCATGGGTAGTAGTAAGGCCAGAGAAATGTCTCATTATAGTTCATTGTCTATTGCTAGTCTGTAACTCAGTCACACTGCAATACTCATGAATGTCTCATTCCAGGCAATATTCAATGTAAGTTTTTAATGCAATGTCTTACCTCAGTACTGTGCAATACTCAATCAAAGAGATCTGTATAATAAAGTTTAAAGTGAGTTTAACTTATGTGTAACATTAGGATTATCTTTCTAGAACATTATGGTATATAGTAAGCAGTTATATATGTATTAATGTCTTGTACTAAGTCTATGCAATATCTGCACATTTGAGTCCAGAAATATGGAATTTCATTCAGTTTTTGCACTTGTGTGGTTCTAAATGACAATAAAGTTTGCTTTGACTTTGACTATCATAGAATGTACAGAGTTTGACATTTAAAGTTAATAAATTGTTTCATTTTTCACAGTTACAGTCATATATTTTTGGCACCTACTATACATGACAGTGGAAGCACTTAGCCAGTTTATTTCTTGTATTGTTTTACCCATTATATATATATATATATATATATATATATATATATATATATATATATATATATATATATATATATATACAAATAACATTGTGTTTCTGTTTTCTTGGAATTTGTCTTGTGAACCTTTCTTTCTTATTTTGTGGCTACTGTTGTAGTTTATTTACCTATTTATTTATTTTTGTATTTGTTAAAATTTATCAAAACTGATTAATTTCTATCTCATCCCTGAACAAAAAAATCATCATCATCATCATATCATCATCAACCCCTTTCTTTCCCATTTTCCAGATGTAATCAGAGTGTCATATCAACTGTTGCCATCTCTCTCGATTCAATGCCACTCTCCTACCTTCTTGAACACTCATGCTTGACTATCAAAGGTCTTCTGTCACACAAGCCATCTACCTCTTTGCTGATATCTCTTGTTTCCTCTTGCCTGTTTCCTTGTCTGTCCCAAATTTTCTTCACCAAATTGTTTTCTGCTTTTCCGCACATGTGTAATCTGCTGTGTTTGATCTTGTCTGTAATTGGAGCAAGTCTGGCATCTGCTCTGATGTCCTCAGTTCTTTCATCTGTCCCACAGTGTGCATCCTACCTCTTATCTCAGGCACTTCAACTCTATGACCTCTAGCTTCCTCAACTGCTTTGCCTTTACTGCCCAAGCGTCTGTACCACACGGTAGTACTGGTCATGCCACTGTTTTCTGCACCTTACCTTTTAGCTTCTTTGACATTTTTATGTCACACACTACCCCTAATACTCCTTGCCAGTTGGCTGCAGCCCCTCTGATTCTAGCTTTGACCTCTTCATTTAGACTTCCATTTTCTTATACCAGCCCTCCCAGATACTTCAAGCTGTTAAGCTGTTCCACTATTTTCCCTTCTATCTTAATTCTCAACTTCTTCTGAGTTCCCCCATTTGCTGCTATTAGAACTGTCTTATCTGTGCTCAGTTTCAACCCATGTGCCTTCAGTTTTGCATTCCATTCCTCTATCTTTTGCTGAAGTTCTTGTTTGGAGTCTGCCTGTAATGCCACATCATCTTCATGCAGCAACTTTGTTGACCTGTCCCCTCCCACCTGTTTGCTAATTTAGTCTATCACTGGTATGAATAGTAGTGGGCTCAGAACTGACCCCTGATGCACAACCACTATCACTGTGAAACCGTCTGTGAGTCCAAACATTGTTCATACTTGAGTCATTGTGTCTTTGTACATAACCTGCACCAATTCTACAAACATTTCTGCAACTTTGAACTATCACGAGACTGCCCAAATCAGCTTTCATGGGACCTTGTCATATGCTTTCTCCAAGTATATTAATGGCCAATTGCACTCTTTCCTTGTCTATAGCTTCTTTTCAACAATTTGCCTGACGGCAAACACTGGGTCAGTTGTGCTGCATCCTGATCTGAATCTGAACTGCTCATCTCCCATCTTACTCTCCACTCACTCAAGGCACTCCTTAAAATGGAGAACATTGACATCTCTGCAGTGACAGAGACCTGGTTCAAGGCTCCAGAGAGCACCCCTGCATTACCAGGCTATAATTCATACCACACCTTTCGGCCACCAAACCCGGACCGAAACACTAAAGGTGGAGGTGTGTCCATATTCATTAAGGATATCCACACATCTAAGCTAGTTGCTCAGCATAATGCATCTGAGATTATCCAAGTTCAACTAACTCTGGACAAAACAGCAATCCAGATTGTAGCTTGCTACAGACCCCCCACCATGCCCCAGGATTCCCACTCCTCTTTTCTTGAAACAATGGGAAATATTAAGGTACAACCCAACACTCTAATAATGGGTGATTTCAACTACCCTACCATTAACTGGTGTACTCATGTACCAACTCTTTTGCTCAACGTTCTCTGGAAATCATCAATTCCAATGCCTTGGATCAACTTATCCACACCCCCACCAGGGGCAGCAATATCCTAGACCTGGTCATCACCAACATGGGTGACTGGTGCTCCTCAACAGAGGTCAGCTCCTTGTTGGTCAGATCCGACCACAAGCTAATCACCCTAGACATGCACATCCCGCTCCCAACCCCATTAGATAAACAACCATAAAAAAATTCTCCAAAGCCAACTTCATGCTTCTTAAGACAGAAGTGGCAAACTTCACGACACCCATGCAGATGGGCAATAGAGGTACGATTGCTGAATCCTACACAAATGCACTTTATAAGCACTTACACAAGTGCATGGATCGTGCTATCCCTAACAGAACCAAGATGCTATCCTCCAAAAAAAGGAAGCCAATCTAGTGGTCTTCTGCCATAAACAAACTCTACAACAGAAGAAATAAACTGTTGCAAAAAGGAGTAAAATCCCACGATTGGAGGAACTCCCTGGTCAGCCTCAGTAAGAAGCTGAGATCCCTCATAAAATCCTCCAAAGCTAGTTATGAAAACAAAATTGCCACTGATTCTAAAGACAACCACAAAGCATTCTATAGCTATGTCAAGAATCTCAATGGCAACACTCAGATCTGCTCTGAGTTACAGCACAATGACACTAAATATACAGAACCAACTGATACTACCAACATCCTGGCAGATAGGTTCAGTGCTAACTTTACCCCCCTCTCACCCCATAAAGAGCCCATCTTTATACCAGAAGAATGCAAAGTTCCTGTAATCATGGCTGCACAGGTAAAAACCTCACTCTCCAAAGCCAAGAATACACCATCCATGGGACCTGACAACATCCCAGGCTGCCTTCTACATGAACTACAGAATGAACTGGCACCCCACCTAAGTACCATGTTAAGTCATAGCCTCACCTCAGGCTTTGTGCCCATTGAATGGCGCACCACGACAGTTATCCCACTCCACAAAGGAGGGGCCACAACAGACCCCGGGAACTACCGCCCCATTAGCCTGACAAGCCTGGTCTGCAAGGCCATGGAACGTATCATCATGAAACTCATAAACAGAGACATTAAAGATCTCCAAACTCTGGACCCCACAGAGTTTGGGTTTGTAAAAGGCAGAGCATGTCTCCTAAACCTGATAGATTCTTTGAAGTAGTCACCAAAGCCATAGATGAGGGTAACATGGTTCACACAGCCTATCTAGATCTTACCAAGGTGTTCGACACCATCCCCTACTCTGGAATTATAGATGAACTCACTAAACTAGGTATAAATCCCTATGTCGCGAGTCCACATTCTTGATTTAATATAAAAATAATAAAACAAACAAGTTAAGCGCTTTCATCAATAAGTGTTATTTAAATGAGTATATTAAAAGAGAAATAGTTCCACAGGGATTGAGAGTTTTTAAATTTCCCTATGGAATATACTATGATGCTGGTATTGTAAAGATATATACTGACATGTTTAATAAATGGGGTTTGGAATTATTAGATAATACTGTTTCCTTCTATGAGGCTATGGAAACTAGGTTACGTGATGAAGTAAATGTATTAAATGAAAAAATTGTCACTGATTTGTTGTTTGAACAGTATGAAAAGCTGTATTATAAAGTTATCAGTAGGGTAGACCAAAAATGTGATGGTATCTTTAAGAAAAAAATCAAAAAGCTGGATAGAGATGTTAAACAGTATCAAGCCCACAAAGTATATCCTACTGAAAATTTAGTTTTTCAAGAAGGAGAAAGTGGAAAAGTTAAAAGTGATGGGAATAATAGGGTAGCACACAACAATAATTGCAATTTTGAAATGGGCAGTGGTGAACTAGACCCTGAATATTCTGTTGATTTTCAGGATTTTCAGCTTCCCAGATGCTCAAAGAGAATAGCAAACCGCAGACAGGGTGTGTACAAAACTTACAACAGGACAATGCAGTAAAAACAGGAGCATGTCAAGTGAAAAGTCCATTAACTGAAATAGAATGTTTAGATAACATTCAATACAGTTATAATGGCTTTAACATATATAATTATTCTGACATTCCCATTACAACAGAACTTTTTTCTTTATTTTCAAAGGGCTTTAAATTTGTTCCAACTATAATACCTGACATAGCTGGAGTAATGGTAGATTTGCAGTTATATTTAAGAAAATTAAATTTAAGCATCTTGTTTTCAGGGAAGTCCCCTAATATTGTGTTAAAGGATATTTTTAAAAGAAGTAGCACCTTTAATCCTCCTTTGCATCCCTTGGTTGCTGCTTATGAAAAGTTAGTAAAAGATGATTTATACAAGGTTTGGGGAGAAAAAAGAAAATTGTTCAACAACTTAACTTTCACTGAGAAAAGTTTGTTGAACAATTTGAAGGAAGACAAAGGTATAAGAATCATGACTCCAGACAAGGGTGGGGGTGTTGTTTTATACAGGTTGGAAGACTATATTAATGACATGCAAAGTATTTTATTTATAACAGACAACTACTCCTTATGTTCCAAAAATGAGATAAACATTTTGTACAGCAGAATAGATAGTTATCTTTATGAATATTTAATGGACAAGAGAATTTCCAGTGATGACTATGATTTTCTGCTCAATAAATATCCAAAATTTCCTGTGATTTTTGGAATACCTAAGGTGCACAAAAGTTTAAAGAAACCACCATTTAGACCTATTGTAGCAGCTGCTGGTTCGAAAACCCATAACATGGCAGTTTATGTGGATAAGAAACTAAAGCATATTGTGAATAAATTTCCCCATTTATTAAAGGATTCATGGAATTTTTTAGAACATATCAGTAAGGACTTATGGTCAGTGGATACTTCTTTCCTCACTATAGATGTGCAGGAACTTTTTTCCTGTATTCCAAAAAACGAAGGCTTGTGTCTATTTGAGGAGGTGCTTTTTAAATATTCTTCTTTGACTACTGATGAAAATTTGCTTATATGTGAGCTGATGAGCATCATATTGGAGAATAATTATATATTTTTTGAAGAAGAATATTTTCAGCAGCTTATAACCTTGTCCTTTTGGGCTGGGAACACAAGTATGTTTTTCAAAATGAGCTGTTTTCTACTAATGTGACCTACTATGGCAGATTTTTGGATGATATTTTTATCTTATGGAAAGGAAGTAAAGAAAAAATAATAGAATTTATTCAATATTAAAATTCAACTACAGACTATTTTAGGTTTACGTATCAGTTTGATGAACAGGAAATTAATTTTCTAGATACTAAGATTATTAAAGACCATAATGGTTTCATTTCGAAAATCTACCGTAAAAACACATTTTGTAACAATTACTTGCATTATACTAGCCATCACCCTATTTATCAGAAAAAAAGTATCATAAAAGGCCAAGCCATAAGAATTGCTAGGATGACAACTGTGAGGGATGATGTTATAGCAGAATTTAGAAATTTGAGGGACATGTTTCTAGATAGAGGATACCCAGGTGACTTTATTGAGCCCATACTTAAGGATGTTCTAGATAAATGGGGTAACATTTATGTACCTTTATTAGGCACTGGTGGGGAAAAACTACAGAGACATCATTGCAGTCTGCCCCCAATTTTCAGCAAGCATGTGTAGTGCAGTATAATCCTTTATATTCCCAGATCAAAGGAGTCTTGACAAGAAATTGGAACATTTTCAGAACTAATACTGATGTTTTTCATACACTGGGTGATAAACCCATTTTTTCTACAAAGGTGGGGTTCAACCTCAAGTCTTTATTAGAGACGGGTAGTAGTTGTAGTACTAAACATGATAAAAGATATGGAAGTAGACCATGTGGGAGGTGTTCTTATTGTTCATATATATTGCAGGACACTTCTATCTCCCTTGATAATAAAAACAAAAGTCATGTTTTCTTAAAAAGTGGTAGTTGTTATTCTAACAAACTAGTTTATATAGCCACCTGCAGCACCTGTTCCTCCTTCTATGTAGGTAAAACAGAGAGAATGTTTAAGACTAGAATATATGAGCACCTCTATGATATCAAAAATAAAAAAGATACTAATGCTTTATATAAGCATAGCATTACATGTGATTGCTATTTATGCTTCAAGTTTGGCATTCTTGAATTTGTAACTGTTGAAACAAGGGGTGGGGATTGGCAAAATGTATTATACAAGAAAGAGTTATTGTGGCAGTTAAGATTAGCTGCTGATTATCCACCTGGGCTCAATGAGCATATTACTATAATGCCAATTCTCAAAGAGAAGGCAAATCAAATCTATTATAATATTTGTTATAACCAAGTGTTAAAGTGGTAATATTTTGGTACTATTTTGGTACTAATTTTGTACTTCTTTAAGGTTATGTCATGTGGACATGGCCATTTATGATGAAATTATTTATTTTATTCAAATTGTGTCTTGTTTGTAGCTTCAGAATGTCCTTTTCCCATTAATGGAATTGGTTGGTTTAGAACCAATGGCAGACCAGCAACTTGTATTTAAATGTATAATTCACAATGGTAGTTTGTTCTGAAGAAGTCATACTTATTGATGAAAGCGCTTAACTTGTTTGTTTTATTATTTTTATATTAAATCAAGACTGTGGACTTTTTTCTTGGTTTGGTGTGAGCACTTGTAGTACCAACTTGTTTTACATAAATCCCTATGTCACAAGATGGGTTACCAACTGGCTTACTGACAGAACACACACTGTGAAAGTAGCAGACTCCAAATCAGACTTCAGACCAGTGACAAGTGGAGTACCACAGGGTTCAGTCCTGGGTCCTCTCCTGTTTGGTATCTACTTCTCTGAAGTACAGGCTAACACAGAAGGTCTTTGGCTAATTAAATTCACATATGACTGCAAGCCAGGAGCCATAATCAAAACTCCTAATGATGTGGACATCCTACAAAAGGGCCTCACTGAGACAGATGCTGGTGTCAAAGACATGGTCTCAAGCTCAATGCCAAAAAGTGCATTGTCATCCCCTTTGGTAAAAACTTTTACCCATGAACTACCACATAGGCGATAGTCTACTTAACACTGAAAGTGTGATAAGAGACCTTGGGACATAGGTGGACAGTAGTCTCTCCTTTGATAATCATATCGCCACAGTGGTCAGGAAATCCTTCTACATGGCACACCACATCACAAAAGGTTTCTCATCCAGAAAAAAATAGGTCATTGTTCCCCTCTACTCATCACTCAATAGACCCATTATAGAGTACAACATCCCTTTTGGTATGTACCTCACAAGACCTCTACGACAACTGGAAAGGCCACAAAAATACCTCACAAAGAGGATTACTGGCCTCAAACAGATGCCTTACGCAGACCGTCTGAAAAAACTCCAGCTTTACTCCGTCGCATATCGCCTACTCAGAGGTGATCTCTGCCTAACATACAAAGCTATGTCAAACCCAGAGCTGTTGGACATGCTCCACTTAAAGAAATCCAAATCCCTCTGAGCTACATGCTCTAGGGACCTAAACCTTGTCATCACAATAAACAGAACATGCTGGAGGGATATATTCCTGTCCCAGAGACTTCCCATACTCTGGAACAGACTACCTATCTATACCAAACAGAGCTCCTCATTAGCACTATTCAAGAAAAATCTTGATGATTGGATGGGTAATAGGAAATTCACCCTGGGGATCACTTCTGTGGTTCTGCTTGACAGGGGCACAGGAAAATAATTTTCTTGGGTGGCGAAAGCCAGGGTACCTTTTTGGCTAAGCTTGTATAGGCCCTAGGGCCAATAGCCTAGCACCTACCTATGAACCTATGAACTATTCTTTGTACTCATTCATAATTCACTCCCTCCATGACTGCCATGTAGTGAAACAGGAGTATGATACCTCTCTACTGCCCATAGTTGTGGATTTCCCCTTTGTTTTTGTACACAGGCACTAGTATGTTTAGGCTCCATTCATCTGGGATACACCTTTCTCTCCATACTGCTATGAGTCCCCTCAGGAGCCATTTCTCCCCTCTCACCCAACATCTTTATCATGTCTACTGTGACCTCATCTGAACCTGCTGCTTTCCCTGTCTTCACTTTCCTTAGTGCTGTTCTTACTTCTTCTAGGGTGGGTTACTCCTCTTCTTTCATAGTGTCTTGTATCTGGGGCAGTTCAGTTTCTGAGGGTTTTTATTCATTCAGAAGTTACTGGAAGTGCTCCTTCCATCTGCCTTTAATTCCCTGTGGGCTGGTGAGCAGGTTGTTACTAGCATCCCTTAGAAAGGATGTTTAACTGTCCTCTTTATCTTTCTGTCTTTGCCTTGTAACCTGATGGGCTTTCTTTGTATCATTTACAGTCACTTTCCAGAAGCTGGTAGAGTGCCTCTAATGCCTTGCTCTTTGCTATTGCAACTCCTCTCTTAGATTCTTTTTTAGCCAACTAGTATTCCTTCCTAGCCTGGTCCATCTTTTCTATCTCCCACTTGTTCTGCACTCCTTCTTTCTTTTGATGACTTCCTGAACGTCTGTATTGCACCACCAGCTTTCCTTATGTATCTTGCTTCCATACCCGGCTTGGTTGCATATCCAGTATAAATCATGCAAACAAGAATACATGGGCTCATAGATTCATAGGTAGCCACTATGTCTGTAGTCCAGGGGACCATTAAGAAGTCTAGCTCAAATTCCCTGTTGTCTCCAAGCACTATCTGGTTAAATGACTTGCTCAAGGTCATACAGGAGACAAACGAGGGCTGAGGGAATCAAATCCTGTACCTATAACTGTACCTGTACAAAGAAAGCATCAGACAGATTCAAAAGAAATGTATGCAACTTGTACAAAGCTTGCAGTTAGCAACTTCTCTACAAGATGGTTAGAATTAAGTGTAGCATGGAAGATGAAGAGTTGACAGAAGGTTGGATGAGCGCAAGAAAGACATAACATGGTAAAGAATAGGTTATATGTCCAAAGAGAAGACACTTGTATTTTCCTTATTTTTTAAGATAGCAATTAACTCCTTAATTAGGGCAGTATCAGCATTTTTAAAACACCTGCTTCATACATAGCACAATATTTGATGACAGGTTTTAATGTAGAAATATGCATGCTGTTTTCAAGAGATTTTTATTTCCTGTTTTGGAGCATGTGCTTCTGAATTGTTGTCGGTAATGTGTTTTATTTGAAGTTGTAGGATATTATCACCTAGGATTCAGAAACTTTTTCCTGCAGGAGACAAAATAGGAATGACATGTAGGGTGGCAACGGCACAGTCTTAACAAATCTGTGTATGCAACAGGCTATACTGGTTGCTGGCAGTTAACATTTTGCATGTTGTCACCCTTGGAGGTGCCATGTCATTTGTCCATGCCTAACATTAACTGTCCTTCAAGACAATGAAACTGTGAACCTTTACCATATAGAGTCACAAAGCAGCTGCCACTCAAGATATGCCACCCTCACTGAATGCAGTACCTGTCCCAGTGAATACCGAGCTATGTATGGCTTTGAAAATACTAATAACAGAGAACTTTCAGTGACGAGCTGGGGACACCATATGAGGTATCCCAGGCATCTACCTCAAGGGTGATTCACCATTTCATGGACACCATGCTACAGCATGTAAGGGATCATATGTGGTTTCCTCATACCATAAAGCAGACAGCCAACACTATACAAGCTTTTTATGACATAGCTTGTTTCCCCTCAGGTACTTGGGGCCATAGACTGTACCCACATTGAAATAAAGGTTACACCTGGTGAGCAGGGAAGAATGTATGTTAAAAGTAAAGACCACCACTCCATTAACTGTCAGGTGGTTTGTAATCCACATGATATGATGTACAATATGTCTGCAGAGCACCCAGGCAGCACTCACAACTCCTACATGAAACACAAGCATGACCATGTCAGTTGTTTGTGATAATTTTCCCTATGGGCATCTTATTAGTGATGCAAGATATGTCCTGGAGTCATAGTTAATGACACCTATCAGAAATCCACAGACCATGGCAGACAATGGGTACATTACAATGTTGCCCTGTCACAAACCCAGGTCATCACTGAACATGTGTTTAGCCTGCTGAAGGTCTGGTTTGCTGCCTGGGTGTATCTGATGGTGCTCTACAGTTTGACCCTGTCAGATGTACTGAGATATTTTCACTCTGTACTATATTACATTACATAGTTTTGATGAAACACTCGTCACATGGAGTGCATATGTAGAAGGAAGACATACCACCACAGCTAACAGTGAAGGAGGAGTCTGATGAGGAGTCTCTGGGTGAGCCAGCAGCGGGGGTGGCGGTGGTGGTTGGGGGGGGGGTGCTGGTACAATGCCAGATGAAAACAGGCACCATAAGGCATGGCGATGGCTAAGAAGCCGTGGCTGGTTCAGAACTATGGGCCAGAATAAACCCCCATGCAGAACATTATAAGCTAGCCACACTGTCCATCAGGTATAGGTTACCAATGTAACAAATTTCTTAAGTCAGGGCACAATTATGATCATTTGCACAGGTGGGAAGAGACACTGTGATGAATGTCATTCACAGAAAATTGCATGTGTGGCTATATGATGGATATTCACATAGTGCTGTGCATGTCAGATTTTGGGGATATGGCCTAAGGTACACTGGGCTGGGAAGGGGCCCTATGACCATTACTGTGCATTTGTGTGGAAGTGGGCATTGTAGAGGTATGTGAGCAAGTCTGCTGGGGCATGGCCTCAGCAGACATTGCAGCACTGTGATGAGTTCCTACAAACAGGTCCAGAGCACCCACAGAAGATGTGTGTGTGTGTGTGTGTGTGTGTGTGTGTGTGTGTGTGTGTGTGTGTGTGTGTGTGTGTGTGTGTGTATGTGTGTATACACTCAATGCACATCCCTGTCCACAAGACTAACCTCACCTGGGAGAGTCGCAGATACTAACCAGTCCTTGCCTAGAATAAGGTGTCCTGTGTGAATATGAATGGTGCCTGTGCAATGCATTTCTGTGGCATGAGCTCCATTCCTGCATGGAAGTCTACATTTTATCCTACTCACCTCCCCACTGGATGGTGGTGGTGGAACTGGTGATACTGTGTATGCCTGACCTAAGGCTCCCCATTCTATGGCAGCCTCATCAATAGAGGCAGAAGTGCATCAGCCAAAGGAAATGTATCTGAGGAACTGCCTGTGTTCAAAGGGAGATCTGTGTCATGCAAGCTGTTAATGGAAAGTGTCTATCTGTTCACATATATAGAGCATGCAGTCACTCAGTTCATCTCACATGCCCTATAAAACCTGTATTATATCATTAAGGACTGAGGTATTGGCAGCTTATCTGTCTATGGTGCCCATGCATATTTGCATACAGTAAGCTAGCAGGAGTTGGGGTTGGTACTAACAGATTTTTTTTCCACCAGAACACTGACTGCCTTGGTCTTCCCTGTGCTCAGTGGAATTGATGGCAACCAAGAGTGACTGCACTGCAGGGAAATGCATCCTTTTTCAGACAGACCTGTCTGTGACTCCCTGCCCTTCAGTGTCTTCCTGTGTCTCTGCAGTTTGTTCCATAGGCATAGAGGTGACTTCTAATAAATGAGGTAGAGATCTGGATTCCACATTTCCTGCATCCATCACTGACACTGTGCACCCTGGCCGTACCGTATTTCAACTTCCATCATTGTCAGAGTCTAAGTCATCACCATCATCATGCAGTGGTAAATCCATGGTTGAAGAGTCTGATAAAAATGTACCTGTAAAGACGCCAATGGAAAATGCCCATAATAAATTGGACCCATCATCATTACTTAATCCTAGTGAATGTTGATCACATTTATGTGACATGCAATCACATACTGTGTTATATCAGTACTGCATATAGTAATATAACACAATAAGACTGACCATACCTTATACTGGTGGTTTTGCAGACTAAAGACCTGATGTTCTCATGCAAAGAATTGATAGAGCATTTTATCAGAAGCACAGCATAGTACATACTGACCCAGTACGGAATAACTAATATATAACCGACATATACAACTGGGGCATCTCACACCTAATTATAGTTGTACTCCACCATGGCCTATAGAGGGCTTAGACTCCCCATGCAGAGAGGCAAGAACCTCCTTCCCCTCTCTGTTAATGAAGGTTTGGCTGATAGACAACCTCCTGTCACCCTAGTCGTCTGTGCCAGGTAGGCGGCATGCTACTTGGCTGCACTTATTATGACAGTTGCCCTGCATCTGACTCAGTCACAGTTTCTGTCCTGGCCAGCAACAGCATTTATACCATTCAGCATATCCCACCAAGCATGATCACAATAATGCCAGTCAGATTTACTATGGATGATCATCCACTGACCATGGAGATGGAAGGCTGCAACTTGATCTCATTCTGTGAATTGGAGAATGGACATTCCCATTGCTTGTCTTTTACAGGCATCATGCTGTGTAAAGGAATCAAAAAGTTACCTGAGGATAAGCACATCAGTACATTTCATAAACACACCCTCAGGCACTCTATTGACTGTACACTGCCGGGAGGGAAGTGGTGAAGTATACATGGAATATCCAGGCTGTTGATGACCACACCAGACAATGGGATGCAACAAAACTCCACTGTCATCATCTATGTGATTACTGACAGTGGGCAATCTTACACATACAGTAGCATGCCTTTTACTGTATAGGGTTGTATGTACAGGTGAATAGTATGATTACCTATATGGACAGGTACAGGGGCAATAGATGTAGAAATGGACATAACCCATAAAAGGCAGGTTGCCTGCAGGCACAATGCAGATACCTCCTTCAGTAACATAAAGCTGAAGATTTCAGCTGCAGAATGAGGCAAGCAGGTACACAGACATGTTCATATTCTACAGGTGAATCACTACAAAAGGCACTGACCTTATTCTTTTGTGTGCACATAACTACCTTTAAGGCAGCTTAGTTTGCAGTGCTCAAAGAATCTATTTCTAAGCCGTAATATAATCACCCCAACAATTTCTGTGCACAAGCACTCCATAAAGCTGCTAGATGCAGCAGTTGTATGTACTTGGAAGTAACCCCATCCCTCTTAACTCTCCAGATTTTTCAGAATGTCCAGATTGTTGCCTCATATGTTTGGTCTGCTCCTTATAAAATGTATGTATTTCTGGCAAATAACTGAGGACTGAGGTCACTCAATAATGACATACATTTCAGTTTCAAACTGCTTATCTTTCAGAAAATGCATGTTACCATGACATCTTTTATTCAATCAACTTCCTAAGTTTACAGGAGTAATATTTAGCATCTATATCTATTTTTGGGACTTCATCCTCCATTATTTTTAGATTTGCCTTGATGTCTTGAGCTAAGAGGTTGAGCTTTATGTTCAGAAATAATTATTACATTACTATATACACTGTCAGTATACATATGATAACAAATGCAAGACTGCAATTAAACTAATCAGGGCCTACCTCTACTGAGGGTTTTACAACAATCTATACACAACCTCACACAGCAGCATACACAAGCAAAGCCTATACAATTGGATTCATATCATGTTTAATGTTGACAAGACAGCATGCTAACAAATATATATATATATATATATATATATATATATATATATATATATATATATATATATATATATATATACTGTATAATTTTATTGTTGAAATACTTGTTCACTTGCACCCATTTAGCCCAGGTTAGTCCCCACTTTGATTGGCACACCTGGCATGATTAGACTTGGAATGCAGCCATAGCTCAGAAGTGTTACCACACACTTAAAACAGCACATTGCCTATTTAATTTTTCATAAACATTCCTGTTGGAAGCAGTATGTAAGTGCACATTATGAAGTTCAAACTTAATGCAAAACGAAGTGCAGTTTCTTATAACGTTTCTGTACCTGTGACAGTAGTTTGGGTGGTTTTGACACCCTGTAATCATGCATTACTTGATGAGGTTTAAGGAGGCTGGTAGGATTTATGTTGAGTAAATTAGTTGGTCTGAGCATGGCAGATATGCTATCTGGGTACCACTTGAATGTTACTGAATCACACTTTGTACAGATTGTGCCTGTGAGCCAGTTCACGTTAAGAGGTTGTCTTGGTCCTGTGCACTTGCATGAGCATCTGCAAAGCACACTGAACATGTATGGGCAAGTCAGTGACCCTGACAGAGATGTCTTGCAACATTAGTCACTTTTGGAGGTGATGAAAGTGCTAAAGAGCACACCATCACGTTGCACTACTGTGGTGCCCTACATCGCGGGACACATGCCAAAATGTAAAATGGCATGATTAAAATAGGTCTGCATAGTTCTTTGGTATGAGACCTGTTGAATGGTCTTGGCTTCTAAGGGCACTGAATGTGGCATGGTGCCCTGGTGGTACTGCTGAATTAGGACCACCAGGAACACCTGACTGGGGACTCATAGGAAGGTCCCAAGCACAAAGTGGATGCCTGGGACATTCTTGCAATAGAGGTGTCATATACTATTGGCCTTACCCTACTCTAGTGAGAAGTGCAGACACAGCTACAGTGACTTTCAGAAGTGCCATCCTGATATATTCATTGTCTTTATGTTATCCAAATGTTTTTTCACTCCCACTCCCTTCTCTTCCTCCATCACTATTCTTTCTTTTTGTAATTATTTTCTGCTTTTTATTTTATTTCTCTCCATTTCTTTTTTCATTCTGTACAGCAACTGCTACAACAGTGTCAGTGTTATGGCCATGGTCTATAGTCCCAACAGACTCAGTTATGCCATGGGTGTTCTCAATGGTATCATGGGCTGCCACCCCATGTTGGCAAAAAAAAACATTCAGAAGGTACCTTTCCTATACTTTGTAGTGCTTCACAGGCTGGGGATGCTATTGTTCCCCTGGTGGCATTGCCACTGACCAGGAATCTCTCACAAGGAGAGAATTGGCAAAGCTGCATGTTGATATGTAAGAATGGTGGTAGAAAGTCCATATCAGCTGCCTAGAAAGGCTCCTCTTGTGGCTGGTAGAGTGGCATCACTACCTTCAGCAACTCAGGTAGAGCCCAATGGAGAAGGTGTTCAGGGTGGTATCTGACCAGCCCAAGGTATTTCACCAGCAGTGAAATATGGAAGGCTGTACTCACTGAAACCTCTTTTCCAGTGTTCCCCTTCCTTGTTTGTCAATGTCTTCCCCTTTTTATTGGCCACTCCTCCCCATTAGCAGTATCCTTGCTTTGTTAGTGTGTCTCTCAAGCCACTGTCTTCCTTCACCCTCAGTGTACCAGCACCTTTCCTGTCAGTCTTTGCCTATGCTTTACGTTTGCTTGCCTTGGCTTCTGTCCATTAGCATACTGCCATACATTCACCTTCCCCTACATCCTTCCCAGGTTCCTCCTTCAAAATATAAAAAATAGACACTTGTCTCACAAAAAAGCTGCAGTCGCCATTCCTTTCTCCACTCCCATCCTTAACTTTTTGGTTCCCCTTGTGTATTCTACTCTGCTTGCTGCCCTTTTTTCATACAGTCCGATACACTCATTGCCATCTGTTTGTATAGTCAAAAACAGATTTAATCATTGCACTGGCCATTTTAAAGTTGCATACTTATTGTTCTGTCTCTTGCATTTTAGTACATGTACATATGTGGAGATGCATGCATTCTCTTCAGTCATCAATTTTTCCTGTCACTCCTCAAGCCATGACTCTGAATTCTCCTCCGTCGCCCCTTCTCTTGTTCCTAGCACAAGTGGAGCCTGGCTAAACCTGCTTTATCCTGTTCAGGAGCATGGGGGAGCCAAAGTCTATTCTGACAATCAGTAGGTTTGAGGCAAACACCCAGTCATCGATGAGATGCCAGTCCATGCTAGAAGATTTATAAATACATAATCCCAATCCTATAGGTAATTTAGAAGATCATCAATGAGTCTTCCTGCCTGTGTCTGGGATGTGAGAGGATGCAGAGATGATAAAATTAGCAAGCAAGTGAGAGTAGTATTGCTAGAACTGAATTCATCATCAAGTCTTGGTGAGTACCTTCATGAGGTGGACACCATTTTTACAAAATCTCACTGAGATGACTTTGATATACTGACTGTATTTTATATAGCATATATCATGGGCAAAAGTAGGTTAAAAAATAAAAAAAGACAGCTGGGTGCACAAGTCCGAGGATAATAAAGTACCCAATCCTGGTAGGCGCACTGGTACCAGAAGTGTAAAAAATGATAGCGTAGAATCCTCAAGACAAAGAAGCATTCCTGCAATGGGGTTAGGCCATTGGATGTTGGCCACCCTGTTGTAGAAGGAAGTAGATGTCCAGAAAAAAATACAAAAACTTACTGACCAAAAAGAGCCATAAAAATGGTAGAGTGGACTATTGAGGATAAGATGCTATTATGCAAGAAGCCCAGAATTTCTGGATAGAAGATATTGAAAAAGATTAAGAGATAAACTAGAGAAAAGAAAAATACTTACACAAGAAAAACTGTCAAAACCTTCAAATTCAAATTTATGTTCATTAATAAAGCAGATTCATGAAAAAACGTTACACACACCCAGAAACATTGGGCTGTTTGGAAAAAGAAGTGACTAAGGAAGTATGAAAATATAAAGAACAAAATATAAAGATTTTTGAAAGGTATAAAAAAGAAACATGGACATAGGAAAGAAAGACAGATCTGATAGGGTGTAATATTTATGCAAAGGAGAAAGCCAAACTAATTAACACGAAAAAGCAGCTCCAAAGATAATTGAAGAGAAATACAGGCAAAGGCACCCAGATATGGACAACTTCTCAATACAGAAAAATAAGATAACAAAGCGGGGACATAAAACCGAAGATTAGTAAAGCAGAAGTTAAACAAATAGAAGCTATGGAACTCTTGGGCAGTGGAAGATTTAGAGTAGAAAGTCTAACACAGGTCATGTCACAGTATAATTAAACAATGAGTCCCCAAAGAAAGGAGAAACAGATGGAGCAGGAGGCATCTGAAGAAGAAATATGAACATGGGAAAGACAAAGAGATTTAATATGGTGCAATATGTATGCAAAGGAGAAAGCAAAACTAATCAATACAAAAAAAAAAGCAGCACCAAAGATATTTGAAGAGAAATACAGGCAAAGGCATCCTGATATGGGAAATTGTAAATATAAAAAAAAAACAGGAAAACAAAAGGGGAAAGTAGAAAAAACGATTAGTAAAGGATACTAAAGAATTAGAAAATGAAGTTATGGATCACCTGTGAAGTGAAGGATTTAGTGCAGAACATCCAACTCTGGTAATGCCACAGTGTGATGGAACAGTGAGTCCCCAAATTAAGGAGACATGGGTGGAACGAGAAGCATCTGATCTGTTGCCATATAAAGATACTCTTGAGTCTTCAGTAGGAAACCAGTGCAAATGTTCAGTTAGAGTTACGATGCAAGGGAAGGGACAGGAAATGGTGGCAACTCTGATGCAGTCAATGCTGTGGAGTGATAAGCCAATGAATTCCCATATGAAAAAGCAATGGATGACACAGGATGCAGCTGAAGAAACTATGTCACAGGAAGATGTGGAACTTTCTGTAGAATGCCTGTAGAAAACAGAGAACAAAGAATGTGCCCTCAGTTTAGAAGAAAATGATCTAAGGGAAGAGATGCTTGATTTAATAGAGATAGACATGTTAAGACTGATAAAAGAAATAGACTAAAGAAAGTTAATAAGACCCAAAATGTTAGAATTATGATAAAACAAATGAACACAGTAATCATGACTGTTAACAGAAAGCCGTGTGACATTTTTAGAAGTAAATAGGATACATTATTGTGCAGCTAAATTAATAACCAGTGAAGTCTTACCACAAAAATACAGGGAAATAAGGGAAAGGAAGGGGAGAAATCAAATGCCACCATGGAAGTATCGAATAGATACTATAAAGCAATTAAGACAAGACATGTAACTGTTAGAAGAGTATAAAAGAGGGAACAGATCAAAAAATGGTTAGGAAGATACACATGATAAAAGCAATGCTCAGTATTAGAACAGACCTGGATCTATCGTACACTATTGCAAATAATAAACTAAAGATATCAGCACAGGCAGAAAACTTATAAGATATGCAGATAAATATAAAGGAACGATACAAAATAAGCAATTCATTGATGACACATAATAGTTTTATAGACAATTGGGAAACAAAGCAAAATTAATAAAACCATGACCCAAAAAAGAGAAATAAACACATTTTGGAGCAATATCTATGAATACCCTGTGGAACATAATGAAGATGCTGAATGGATTAAAAAAGTAAAAGAAAAAGTAAAAAGTAACAGCCAAAGAAATTGAAACAAAATTAAGAAAAGCTCCTAATTAGAAAACCCCAGGCACAGATGCAGTACCTAACTTCTGTCAAAAAGTATTAATATCTTTGTATAAAGATTTAGCCTTTTTTTAAATACTTTTATTGAATTATCACTTGTGATACAGGCAAAATTGCATTTATACAAAAGTAATCAAATTGCATTAGCAAATTAACAATAACAAAAATTATACTTCACATACATTGCTATATATCATGTAACCTAAGCAACATTACAAAAAATATTCAATTCCTGCCCCTTTTCTTTTTAAACAAGAAACATCTTTATTAAACCATCACTTATGACATAAGCAATCATACATTTATATAAATTAAAACAAACCACACCAACACAATCTTAGTTGCAAGCATTTTATATTTTTATTTATTATTTATTTAACATTTATTTTACCAGGATAAGTCCAACTGGACATCATGTGTCCTTTTTCATTGGAATCCTGGGGAGAAAAGCTCCAAAGAAATAACAGTGTACATACATGCTTTAGATAACAATGAAACTGGCATACAAGATAAGAGAAACAATGAAGTACAAAAATAATTATGTAGAACAATAAGATACTCAGGAGTGGTACCATTATTTACAATATATACAAAAAGTACATTTCAGGTGAGAGTACAGTGTATGCATTAAAGGCTTCAACAAGTCACTTACATATGGAAAAGGGGGTCTTCAAGGGGGGTGTTTGCAGTTGCAAAGAGGGTTAGTATTGAGGTGTAATTTAAGAAGGCCTTTAAAGGTGCCTGTGTGACTTTATAGCCTGAGTTCAGGTGGGAGGGTGTTCCATGCTTTGGCAACATCATGGGAGAATAAGGCCTCCCCAGAACTGTTATTGCATGGATTAACTTCAATCAGGTTTTTGATACATGAACGTAGCTCACTTTTAGGGTTGTGAAAGTTTAGCATGTCGGCAAAGGCAGGGCACTTCCCCGGATGGAAGAGAATTTGATGGGCTATGATCAGTTGGTGGTAGCATAGGAGGTTTGGAAATTCTAACCAGTGCAGTTTAGTTAGGGATAGGCAATGGTGGGAATGTGATCTATTATTGGCAGTGAACCTAGCTATTTTATTGTAGTATGTAGAGAGTTTGTTCAGGTTGGTTTTGTTAATATTGGTGAGAACTGGAGAGGCGTAAAGTAGTGTTGATAAGAGATGATTTCTGGATATTGTTGTTCTAGTCTCAGGGGTTAGGAATAGTTTGCAACGATATAGGCAACCTAGTTTTTTATGGACTTTAGAGATAGTTTGGGATATCTGCTTATTGTATTTAAGTTGGTGATCAATAGTGATGCCTAAGAGATTAGCCTCAGTTACTGGAGTGATGAGGGTGCCATTGGTGGACATGATGGTAAAGGTGGCATTGCAGTGTTTGGTTGGGTGGAATAGTATTAGCTGTGTTTTTTGGGGGTTTAGTATTAATTGGTAGTTGTTTAGCCAGTTCTCTACCTCAGTGAAGGATTCTTGGGTTTTACTTTGAAGTAAGTGGATGTTTGTTGCTGAGCAGATTAGGGTAGTGTCATCTGCATACTGGACAATGTTGGCTTTAGTGGTAGCTAGGTGGAGATTATTTGTAAATATGTTGAAGAGAAGGGGGCCAATGATTGAACCTTGTGGGACACCACATGTGGCATGGAGTGGGGGGATAGGGAGTTGCCCCATGTGACAGATTGTGACCGGTTGTTTAGGTAACTGTTAAACCATTCTAGAGTGGGGTCATCAAGGTTGAGTTCTGCTAGACAGGTGAGGAGTTTGTTGTGGGAAACTGTATCAAATGCCTTGAATAGGTTTAAGAAGGTGGCAGAGGCCAGCTTTCCTTGGTTCCTGTGTGAGTTTATGGTATTGAAAAAGTTAATTAGGGCAGTGTTGGTGCTATGGGAAGGTCTGAATCCATGTTAGGTTTTAGTTAGAAGGTTGTTGGTTAGCAGGTGAGTAAAGCGTTGATGGTGGATACATTTTTCTAGAATTTTTGAGAGAGGTGATAGGATTGCAATGGGATGGTAGCTGGAGAGGTCAGTAAATGGACCTCCTTTGTGGAGGGGGGTGATATATGAGGTTTTCCATAATGAAGGAATAGTATGCAGGGCAATAGATCTGTTAATAAGTAGGGAGATGGGGTAAGCGATGGCCTTGGATGCAATTTGTAGATATCTAGCTGGAAGACTGTTGGCAGCTAGGGTGGTAGGTTTGGGTTTAGCTAAGAGATTTTGAATGGTAGATGTTGGTACTGGGGTGAGTGTGAAGGGGTGGAGTTAGTCTGGTAGTTTAAGGGTTGAGGTTGTGTTCTGGGTGATATTGCACTTACCAGGTTCAGTACTGAAGAGGTAAAGTAGTTATTGAAACTAGAGGCTATATATGAATCAATACCTTTGATATCTGGGGGTGATGTGGTGACTTTTCCAGGTTGGAGGATGTTCACTGCAGCCCAGAATTTCTGTGGGTTGTTATGTTTCCTTTGTAGGGAAATATAGTGATTTATCTTGTCCAACCTGACCTGTTTTTTTTTTTTTGCTTTATTTCTGAGCTCAGCAAAGCTTTGTCTAGTTTTGGGAGTTTTGTATTTTTGCCAAGTTAACCAAGATTTGTCTCTCGTCTTGAGTAAGATGTTAATGGCTTTGTTTAACCAGGGAGCAGCGTTACTTCGCAATCTTATTGTTTTCAGTGGGGCTAGTTGGTTTAAAATCCCTAGGAATTTGGCATTAAAGTATTCTACTGCAATATCCAGGGGAAGGGTTTTTATAGGAGCCCAGTCATAGGATTTTAGGGCTTCTGGGAATTGTACTGGGAAGAATTTTTTGTGGGAGCGGATTTGTAAGAGAGCGGGGGTGTTGGTAAATTTTAGTTTGTGCCGAAGGAGAAAGGTTGGGTTATGGTCACTGAGGAAATCAGGTAGTATCCCGGATAGGTGTTCAGTATTGGGCTGGTTAGTCAGGATCCAGTTTAAGGCAGATTCACGTTTGGTGGTTTTGTCAATTCTTGTGGGTGAGTGTATGAGTTGTACGAAATTATATAGGTTTATGTGGTTGGTAGCTATGGGTGAGTGTATGGTGTTCCAGTCTATGTTGACATCACCTAAAAGTACAGTTTCTTGGGACAGGGAATGGGAAGCCCAGTGGGAGTATAGATTCTAGTGTCTTAATGTTGTCTCCTGGTGGGATATAAATGCTGAGTAGGTTTAGTTGTTTGTATTGATTTAGTAGGATTTTGGTGAATAGGGTCTTGGCGGTGTTGAAATCTGGGATTTCTTTTTGAAGTAGCTGAACTTTTAAATTGGATTTGTAAAGAAGGGCAATGCCACCACCTTTTCTGTGAGGTCTGTCTACTCTTAATATATTGAAACCAGGTGGAGTTATGAAGTTATCTTTAATGTGGGGTTTAAGCCATGTTTCTGTAATCACTATAATATCTGGGTTATATACAGAGATGGTTCCATGTAACTGTTCTATTTTATTTATGATACTGCGAATGTTTAGGTTTAGTATGAGTATATTAGTGGATTTGTGTTTAAATGGGAGATTGGGATCAGGTGTGGTATGGGTGTTGTTTGTTGGGCCAGGGTTGGGGTGAATATCACCTCCTAGTAGTAGTTGAGCTGCAACGCTGGTGATGGTTTTAAGGTAGAATATAGTTAGGAAGTGGTATTTGAGGGTAATGTGTTTTTTAGATTGTGAGGTATAATGGATAGGAGAGGTGAGTTGTAAGATTAAAAGGTAATAGATAATTAGTTGTGTGTTTGCAGGTATGGAGGGATTGTTTGTGGGAAACCATACTGACACTCTCCCAGTTACAAACATAACACATCATTATAATCTACCCAACCATTTTCAGTCAAACATTACATAGTTCATTTAAGTCCTGCTTTATTTTAAATCTCATTCCTCCCTTGTATGTATTGTTCCCACAATTCCCATTTTTACCCATGCAGCTCGCTCCCACCATTTTCCAAAGATCTCAACTCCAGTTGTTCTATCTCTGCTACCATATTCTCCACTTCTAACATACTTGGTTTAGATTTTGATTTCCATTTTCTAGTAATTGTTTTTTTCAAGTCTGTGAGTGTGGCTGACAGTTTGGGACTTTTGTTCCTATTAGAAGGGTAAAACTTCAGTATTTGTAGATGTACATTGTTTTGTGTGCGTTAATAGATTTTAGGGATTATTGGGGGTGTGTTTGTTTTTTTGCTTGAGGGCTTTCAATATAACAAAAAGTTTTGTAAGATGCAACATAGGCTCAAATGGATATGACAAGAAAGAACTGTATAAAAGTTAAATCTGACAGTGTATGCATGTAGCACAAAAGCTGGAGCAAGACATTTAACAAAAAAGGTGTTATATATAAAAAGTGGGAACAATAACTTTTTAATGCAATGATGCTTTCTGTAGTGTCTTTAAATATCAAAGGTTTTACAAATAAATACAGAAAAGAAAGACTTGTGAACTGTATTAAAATGTGGAGTGCAAATATTTATGTTACAGGAGACAAACTTAGAACTGAACATGTGAATTGGATGAAGAAAAGTTTTCAGGATGGTTATTCAGTGGAATACCTGGAGCAAAGGAAAACAGGAGTACTTATATTAATTGTAACAGGAGCTCCAATAGTGATAAAAGAAGATAAAAAGATGAAGATTTAGCTTTGAATAAGAACTACATATATGCACACCCTGAACAGTCACCAACCTGGTTAACAACAGGTGAAATGATACTCTTCCTTAAGACTGAACCTGCAAGCTATCCTTAAAAACAAAACTATAGACCGATAACTTACCTTCCAACAATGTATAAACTTTATACTGGAATTGATGCCAACAGAGTTAATAGTCATTTAGAGGAAAACTCAATCATGGCAATAGAACAAAAGTTAACCAAAGAAAGTCATGTGGAACAAATGATCATTTGTTGTTAAATAAAGTCATAATGGAGAATTGTAAAAAGAGTAATAAGTATGGCATGGATAGAGTACAAAAAAAAAATTGACAGCATCCCACATTCATGGATAAAGAAGTGTTTATAAATGTATGAGATACACCCTACAGTGAGCAGTTTCATTATAGTGTACATAAAACAGTGGCAGATTACTTTGCAGCTAAGCCATGATAAAGGACAAATTATTATCCTATGGACAAAAATTCAGAGGGGGATATTCCAGGTTGACTCTTTGTTACCTCTTTCGTCTTGCCCTGAACCCATTAAATTGTCTACTTAACAGATTAGGTCATAGTTGTAATTTGGCTCCAGGAAAACAACAAAATGTATGGAGTTCTCATCTTTTTGTGGATAATTGTATAGTTCGTCAAATGAGGAGCTGAAAGCTCAACTGGAAGTCGTCAAAACTTTCTCAGATGAGAAAAGAATGTCATTAGGTCTTTATAAATGTGCAAAAGTAACATTTAAAGCAGGAAAGTTACAGCATAAAGAAAATATCAGTGTAGGACAGGAAGGTGATATAAAGGAACTTGAGCATGAAGGAGTGTATAAATATTTTGGAACTGATGAAAGAATGATAAAACATGAACAAATGTGAGCAAAACTCAATAAGCAATATTTTAGAAGACTAAAATTAATACTGAAAACCACGCTGACATCTAGACATCTTGGAACAAAGTCCAATCTTTAAACCAGTTTGCGCTTCCTGTTCTAACTTACAGTTTTGGGGTGATTCACTGGCCCCAAATGGTATTGGATCAGATGAACAGGAAAACAAGAAAATTGCTTCCCGCTTATCAAATGATATATAAAAATCAGTGTATACCAAGATTATATACTCCTCACCCTGAAGGAGGTATGGGTCTCCTCAAAACTGATTACATGTATAGATCTGCAATCATAGGACTGCATGCATATCTGCTGACCCCATCAGATCCAGACATAGTGAAGTTTTTGAATATGAAGAGGACAAGTCTAATCTAAGATAATTTCCCTGCTTAGTTTAGCAGAAGTATATTGGTGTCAAGTGAGAATGGAAACCAGACCAGAACTAGACAAAAATCAGGCAGCAACTGAATGTGCCAAAAAACACAAGAAAGAATATAAGCAGAAGGATCAGATGAGAAGGCAGGAATATATTTGCAAGTACATAAAATGTCTCCAACAACCTCATGTCGATCAAGATCTCATGCAGGAATGGTTAAGGAGAGGTGAGTTTAAAGCAAAAGATAAAAGGTTAATGTTGGTGGCCCAGGACAGTGGACTACATACATGCTGGTTTACAAAGTCCATTGAACATGTGGGAGAAACAGACAAATGCATATTCTGTAATACAGAACTGGAAACAGTCACACATCTTATTGCTGGGTGTAATACACTAATAGCAGAGGGTCTGTATACTGAAAGGTATAATAATGTAGCAAGACTGTTGCATTGGGCATTGTGTAAACATTACAATACTGAAGTAGCTAAGAAGTACTGGAAACATGAGCCACAATGCATTATAGAGTATGATGAGGTTTATATCAGATGGGACCACCTATTACCAACAGTTCAAAAAATAATTCCAAGAAAAACAGATACAGTAGTCCGTGAAAAGAAGATAAAAGTAGCACTGATCATTGACATTGCTACACTCTGTGATTAAAGTCTCTTACTTACAGAGACCTAAAGTAATAAAAAACAAGGATTTGCAGGCAGAAATGATAGCAATGTGGAAGAAGGATACCCAGACACTTGCAATAGTAGTAGGTGCATTGGGTCTCATAAAAATAATTTACAGTTTATTTAGATATGCTACCAATGCATGTTTCATGATATGAAGTACAGAAGGAGTCAGTTCTGGGCACATTGTGGGTACTAGAAAGAGCACTTTTTGCTAACATCAAAGACTGAAACTATACTAATTTCACAAAGTTTAATCATACTTTGACTTAGGAATGGGGTCTATTGCCATCATGGTATTAGAAACACAAAAGACTTGCAGAAATTAAACCAATGTATTTTAGAAGACTGTCAAAGAGCCTAACTGGCTCTGTCTGAGATCTGAGAAGAAACCAGAGTACATGATAAACCCCTCACGGAATAGGGAAGGCATACACATTGCACACAAAAAATCATCTTATCCTGGAATCAGACTGACAAACTAAGCACAGTCAATCATGTTTTGGCCTTTTTATTGACTTTATAAGCACAACATGTATAGATAGTTTGGCTTTTCTTCAGAAACAAAGGTTCTTCAAACCCAGCTGATGTTAACAAACATTAAGGTGCCTCCATAATATCCCAACTAACATCCAAACCAATGAGCCTATGTTTCTGAAGTAAAGCCAAACTATCCAGTTATGCTGTGCCACTGAGGTCAAACAAAAAGACTGAAACATGCATTTCCACAGCAAGTGGGGTTTGACTTTAATGGCCTGACTGTAACCATAAAGACTTAAAATTAAAAAAAAAAAAGTCATAGGCATTCAAAAGACATGTAGTTGAGACACTCTGAGTGCAGAGGTCTCCTCAAGGCTGCCTTGACATATACTATGAGATATTTGAACAATGAATAAAATGGAGACACTGTTGGTCTAAGTATGTATTTTCCCCTTAAAAACACATATATTTGCACAGTTGTGAAAACTGCACTTTCAGTCCCTAAACTTACAATAGAAGCCCCGTTTAGGTTCATAGGAGGTTACTAGGCAAATGGTCCTAAGACCTTTACAAGCCTAGCCATGTAAAAAAACCATGTACCCTAATTGACCATAGTAAGATGGTCATTGCTAGCAGAGTGATTCTATGATCAGCACTGACTACTGCTGTCCATGAGGGACATAGGTGCCACCCCAGGCTGAATTTACAGTCTCCCATCCAATTGTCAAGGTTGAGCTTAAATAAGGTCATTGAGGAGCTCTGCTTCACATGAAGTGGGAGTTTATTCCAGAGGAGTGGCAATCTCTGGGAAATATATGTGTCTTGTCTAACATGTTTTGTTAATCTCACAGGTTAGGTTGAGATCCCTGGAATGAGTGACTCTCGTCCTATTTTATTTGCAAATGTGCAGCATTTCCTTAGGGCATTTAATCTTACTCTTACCTTGGAGGAGGAGAGGGGTTACATTTTCTTACTACTCTGGTCTGTACATTTGTGACTTTCTACCTAAGAATAGGTTAATGTCTGTGCATAACTAACACTTAAATACCTATACAAAATGTTGAAACAGTGAAATGTATGAAGTGGAATACATGTATTCATTTTAGTGTCACAGAGTGATAAATCCTTCCTGAATTGCTAGTCACACAACACCTTGTGCTATTTTTGTGAAGATACCTGCATAATTAAGCAATCATGCAGTCATAATGAGTAAGGGCTGTTATGCGGTTGTTATTATATAAAGGTATGAGTTATCTTTTACTAACCCAACAAATATCGTTTTAGAATAACTGAAGAGTGTGCAATAAAAATAATCACTACCTGACTGTGAATGAAGCAGGATTCACCTGTGATAGGTGGAACTTACCCACTTGATATAAACTGTATCAGTCATAGGTAAATCACTCATCAGCCATAGTCATGTCAATCATTAGTATGCTATTTATTCCTACAGAATTTAATAGTAATGAGCACTTCCTGTTTGTAAGGGAGCTGAATCCCTCCACTGTACCCTTTAAGAATTAGGCTGAGGTTATCAACTTCTCTTACAAACAATATTAGGGAACACAGAGTTTACATGTGCACTGGTCATCAGTACTGAGACTGCATCAGGAATCACTCGATTCCCAAAGTACAAATACACAAGGTCCAGCATTATTAGCAGTTACTCAATGGTTTTATAATGATAAGAGCGTTATTTAAATTCTTATCATTATCATACAGAATGGAAATCTTTGCATAAATGCTGCAAAGCAAAAAAAGGAGAAGGACTTTTGACATTTTCTGAGAATGCCAAATTTGTTAGCAGATAACCCACACAAAACACACATATTCACATACACACACACACGCACACATGCACACACACACACACACACACACACACACACACACACACACACACACACACACACACACACACACACACGCACACGCACATGCACACACACACACTACTAAAATGTACTTTGCAGTCACACTTGAAGGGAGCAGATCTTTTTTAGAATGCTTTTTATTGAACCTAGTTTTGTAGCTCTGTCTCGCTACTCATTTCAGACACACCCTGGAAGTTACAGTGCAAATATTTAGTACGCAGCTGGCGTACAGAAAACTACATGACTTTTTTATATGGTCAGTTTACTAAAGTCCAAGTTAATTTGCAATTTTTAGTTCAGTGTAGATGTGAGAAACTAGGCCAGGCTAGGTTGTGGTGTTGGTAGCGCCAAAGGTGTGAGTGTGTGTGTGTGTATGTGTGAGTTTGAGTGAGGCTGTAGCTAGAAATGTATCCAGTTTTGACTGTTGGATCTTCTTTTCAATTCAAGAAGGGAATACTTGTTCGTTGCCCTGAAGTATGTGAATTTTAGACTTCAACTGACTGATACATTTTGAACAGAGATGTGCTAATGAGGTTGTTTCTTGATTTGTGCTTCATAAATCATCAGTGCAGATTGCAGGCACTTTGATACCTTTTTGTAGTGTGCATTTTTCAGAACTGGGAGTCCTCCCTGTAAATTCAGTGACGGGATAGAGACGTGTTTTTGTGTCAAGTGAAGAACTATGGCATGCTTTACTTCACATTTACCGTGAGTCTGTAACTGTAGAATGGTATGTGCATTTGCTCATGTACACACACACTCGTGCACACACACACACACACACACACACACACACACACACACACACACACACACACACACACACATACACACATATCACTTTCGTCCACCAAGTAGTGCTCAGATAACTTCTGATTCCTATCTTATCCAAGTATCTAGGATGCAGCGTTTTATGCAGAGGGTATCCCAACAAGGTGCGAGAAGCAATAGCAAAGGAAGGGACTATAACACGGATGTTTTCTATTCAATCTGTGAGATAGGGACTGCAGTGTTTTTTTTGACTCCTTGGCATTGTTATATCTCATCTGGATGTAGAACAACACTTTTCTGGTATATTTTCGTACCAGAGTAAGTGGTTGAATAAATGAACTTTGAAAACCCTCATGCTACTAGGGAAGTTGGATTTCCCACCCTCTGTGATTTTGACTAAAATGAGGAAATGCTCTACACAAATGTATGTTTTAATAAACATTAATTTTGTGTCAGGCTGGCATGCACTTGGCTTCTTTCATTTTTACTAACAGAATATTTTATGTTTCTTTTGTATAGAACAGGTTTAAATGAAAATATATTTTTCCTAAATGTAGCAGCAACAGCATACCTCTCAATCTCTTCATGCAAGAAATCTGAGATAAGCCTAAAGTAATAAGTGGATAAAGGCCCCAAAATAGGCACATATTTCAAATATTGCTCTTATAAATTTAGAAAGATGCTAGAATAACAGGATTTGTGTTGGAAAAATGCCAAACTTTTATTACAATGCTTTTTATTGAAACTAGCTTTGTGGTGCTGTCTCTTATAAATTTAGAAAGATTAGAATAGCAGGATTTGTGTTGGAAAAATGACAAGCTTTTTTTTACAATGCTTTTTATTGAAACTGGCTTTGTGGTGCTGTCTCTCTGTGGTTCAGTCTCACTAAAGAAAGGGAGAGAGACTAAAAATAATGACAGAGGGGCAATGTTTTAGTCTTTAAGTAATATATTGTCCCTCTGTCATTCACAAGATAGTGGGAAAAAAAAGCCAAGCTTTGAGGTGTAATATTTTACTTAAAGACTAAAATGTAAAAAATAAAAATATATAAAAGTTTTTTTTAAATAAAGAATGATTTGTATTCAGTCACACTAAAAAGTGAAAAATAAAAATATAAAAAAAGATTTTTTAATAATGAATGCTTTTTATTCAGTCGCTCTAAAAAGTAAAAAATAAGGAAGAAGAGTGAAAACTTTGCAAAAGAAACACAGACAACCTGTTTTCAGAAAAGCATTCAAGGTTGGTGTTGCTGACTCTGGTAATGAGGTACCAGAAGAAGTAGCAGGAATCATCAAACCAACCTGTAATACTTTTCTGAAATGAGCATCCCCGGGATTCATGAAGCTTGCACCAGGCGCCATAGTAGCGTCAGTGATCTAGCGCAAAATATGGCCGCCGAGCGATTCAGGTATGAGCTGTTTCCATGTGCACTACCAGCGTAAGACAGAGCTGCTCAGCTCCCAGCGCATGTATGCTAATTACCCCATGCGCAGCAGTGTAGCAAGCAAATGAAGGTATATAGTAATTCATGAAGTGGTGCAGGCGTAGTGAAAGCATGAAGAACTGTAAACCAAAAAAAAGGTTTACATTTTGTCAAACATAAAATTGGTGCCGTGAAAGCGGACCAAACTTACATATTACAATGGTAATATATGCCAATGGCTAAATATATAGCCAATGGCATAAAAGAACATGCACAACATATAAAAAATAACATTTAATGCCATGGCCACACTAACACAAAGTAAAACCGTAGTGCATCTGTGTGCAAACGGGATCACAAGGAAAATATATTTAGATGTCATAAAACTGCAATGTAACACAATTCATGATATCCCCATAATAGTCAATGGCACGCATGCTACACCACAACCATGGCGCAAGGGTTGCTAAGGGTCTGTGACAGTGTTCCATGCGGTAACTAGGAATTAGTTGTCAGTGCCATGCAAATGAGTTAAGTAATACTGAATCACAAATGCCCTGCCAGCATAAGGATGTACCACACGGCATAGCGGTACAACACCCAGGAGTGGCCTGGAGGTAAACATGACATCAAGAAAGGGGCGCGCCACCATAGCTGCAAACACATTAGATCATTGCTAATCCATGTTGCCTGTTGCTAAGCAAAGCCGCAGGATAGGGGTGTGGAAGTAGCCATAGCTTTGCTTAGCTGAGAGCACACAAGGCAACCGAAAGTTCATGTGAACATGGATGAAAACCCGCACGAAACCCGGCAAACGGCTGTGCGTGGTGCGCACCACAGCTGAAACAGGAAGGATATGGGAAGACAATAAGGAAATGCTGCAGCATAGTAATTGGAGTACAAATGAGTAATTAACACCTAGGAACTCACAGTGGGCCATTGGCAACAGCTAACAAGGCTGCTAACAGCTACCTGCAGAACAGGAAAGGGGAGGTGCCATACTGCAAAGAAAAGAGAACTGTCACAGCAGAACAAAGCAAACTTGCAGTAGATCAGCTACATAACACATTTCCCAACACAATCCTGGGTTGCAGAAGCACAAAACAAGAAAGATGGCAGCTGGATGCATGCCTGACAATGGGAGGTGAATCGGGTTGAAAACAGAAGTAAAGGGCAATAGATGAATCACGGCAGACAAGCGTAAGTCAACACCAAAGGCCCCACAATAGCAGTACCTGCTGTAAAACCAATAATTAAGATACCCTGCAGCTGGAATAGCACAAACACACCCAATTACACCAGCATCATCGATTGCACAACAGTATAAGGTGTGAAAGCCCCACACACACACTTGTGTATTTCCAGACACTCTGCACCATTGGTGTATACAGACGGGGAACTTTTAATATGTATATGTTAGGGACCGCCATAGCTTTGATTCACCAGCATGTGTTGGAGACTGACAGTGGTGTGGAGGATGATGCTGACAACCATCTCAGGCACTGGAGGAGGCAAAGATTGTTTAGACCCAGGTAACCTACCAGGAGCTACATGATCTGGAGATAGTAGAGCATTACAGGGTAGACAGGGACATCATACAGCAACTTATTGAGCTGTGCTGGCCATGCCTCAGAGCCAGAAGTAACAGAGGGGAACCCATCCCATTGGACACGAAGGTATGTGTAAGCTTGAGAATACAAACCACAGGTACCTTCCAAAGCCCAACTGGGGATATCATGGGGATCTCACAGGCATCAGCATCCAGGGTACTCCACCAGTTCCTGGATGCCATGTTACCACATGCCAATGAGCACATATACTTCCTCCAAATGCAGGAGGAGTTGGCCAGCAATATGTGTCTCTTCCACCATGTGGCAGACTACCAGGAGGTACTGGGTGCAATAGACTGCACGCACATACACATCAAGTCACCACCCGGTGAGCAGGGTAGGCGCTACATAAACCGCAAGGGATATCCCTCCATCAACTGCCAGGTTGTGTGCAATGCCCAGGGCATTATCATGGATGTGTGTGCTGACAGCCCTGGAAGCTATCATGACTCACACATCTGGCATGCCTCACAGCTGTACCAGGTATTTGCCAGGGGGGACATCCCATATGGCCACCTGGTGGGGGATGCTGGCTATGCACTGGAATCGTGGATGATGACTCCCATCAGAAATGCACACACAGCCACGCAAGAATGCCATAATGAGGCACATGCAGAAACCAGAATCATCATAGAGCATGTGTTTGGGATGCTGAAATCATGGTTCCATTGCTTGGACAAATCTGGTGGAGCCTTGCAGTACTCTCCAGGCACGTGTGCCCACATCTTCATAGTATGTGCCATGCTACACAATATGATCCTGTGGAAACAGCTGCAGCAGGGACAGAATGGTGAAGGCCCTCACAGCCCACCACCATTGCCAAGGGACCCAGAGGCACAGAGGGACTCAGACCACAAACACCCTGTGCTAGCCCCAGTAGGCAGACGGAGGCGTGCCCAGTATGCCCATGCCTTGGCAAAGAGGGAGCATATAGATCACACACTGACAGTGTAGGCACTCATGGACTGACACCCTTCTCCACCTGCACACACAGCAAACATAGGTTCATAGGTTCATAGGTTCGTACTAGGCTATCTGCCCTAGGGCATTTATAAGCCTAGCCAGAGTGTATGTGGCCTACACCACCCCTTAGGATGAGAATACTATGCCCTTTTAGGGTTTAGTTTACTATGCCTCTGTCTAGTAGTGACAAAGAGATGACCCCCAGGGTAAACCTACGATCTCCCATCCACTCGTCGAGATTTCTCTTGAATAGAGTCAGTGAGGGGCTCTGCCTAACATGGACTGGGATTCTGTTCCAGAGTGTAGGGAGCCTCTGGGTTATGAATCTGTCCCTCCAGCACGTTCTATTTATTTCTGTGTTGAGGTTTAAGTCACTTGTTCTCGTGGCTCTGATGGATTTGGATTTTCTGAGGTGGAGCATGTCCATTAATTCAGGATTGGACATGGCCTTATACGTCAGGCACAGATCACCTCTGAGTAGGCGGTATGCGACTGAATAGAGCTGGAGTTTTTCAGTCGGGCAGCATATGACATATGTTTAAGACCCTTTATCCTCTTGGTGAGGAACTTTTGGGGTCTTTCCAACTGCTGCAGGTGTCGGGTGAGATACATCCCAAATGGGGCATTGTACTCAATCATTGGCCTGATAAGAGAAGAGTACAGGGGCACAATGACCTCTCTTGATCTAGATGTGAAAACCTTCATGATAAGGTGGGCAATATAGAAGGTCTTCCTAACCACTTTGGCTATGTGAGTGTCAAATGAGAGGTTACTGTCAACCTGGGTCCCTAGGTCCTTGATTATCTCTTCCGTACTTAATGGATTACCGCCTATGTGGTAATTTGTCGGTACCTTGTTTTTCCCAAAGGGTATGACTATACATTTTTTGGCGTTTAGCTTAAGGCCATGGCTCTGGCACCAATTATCCATTTCTATGAGGCCTCTCTGAAGGATGTTTGTGTCCGCTGGAGTATCAATTATGGCACCCAGTTTGCAGTCATCTGCGAACTTTGTCAGCCACAATCCTCCTATGTTTGCCTGTACCTCGGAAAAATAAATGCCGAACAAGAGGGGTCCGAGGACTGAGCCCTGTGGGACACCGCTTGTGACTGGCTTAGAGTCTGACATAGCTCCAGCAACTCTGACCCTGTGGGTTCTGTCCTTGAGCCAGTTTGCAACCCATCTTGTGACATATGGGTTTACATTTAAGCTGGTGAGTTTGTCTATGATGCCCGAGTGGGGTATTGTGTCAAAGGCTTTTGCAAGGTCAAGGTAGGCTGTGTGAACTGCCTTACCCTCATCAATGGCCTTAGTGACTGTTTCAAAAAAGTCGACCAAGTTCAGAAGGCAGGATCTGCCCTTGACAAAGCCAAATTGGGTAGGATCCAATGTCTGTAGGTCCCCAATGTCTTTGTTTATGAGTTCCATAATGATCCTCTCCATAGCTTTGCAGACCAGGCTCGTCAGGCTTATGGGGCGGTAATTTCCAGGGTCCATAGAAGCACCGCCTTTGTGAAGTGGGACCACTGTTGCCGTACGCCACTCTTTGGGTACGAATCCTGTGGTAAGGCTAAGATTAAACAGCAGCCTTATGTGTGGGTTTAGTTCCTCTTGAGTTCATGTAGCACACAGCCGGGACACCATCCGTCCCATTGATGCTGTGTTTTTAGCTTTAGAGAGGCGGCTCTCACCTGGGCATCTGAGATGTTAGGAGGCTACACTCTGCTGGGATAGTTATTTCTCCTTTTGGGTGGGGAGGAGAAATTTGCACTGAACCTGTCTGCCAGAATGTTGGCAATGTCAGTGGGTTCAGTGTATTTTGTGTCATTTTGGACTAACTCTGAGCATATCTGGGAGTTTCCACCCAGGTTTCTAACATAGCTAAAGAAGGCCTTGTGATTGTCTTTTGTGTCATTTACATTTTTCTCTCAAAGTTGGCCTTGGATGATTTTATGAGTGATCGTAGTTTTGCTAGTACTGATCAGAGATGCCTTACCTTTTAGGGATTTTGCTCTGTCGTAGTAGCTTCCTCCTTCTGTTGTAAAGTTTGTTTATGGCTGGGGTCCACCAGACGGTCGCCTGCCTTTGGGGAATGGGTCTTGGTTTTATTTGGGATTGCATGATCCATGCATTCTTGAAGGTGCCCATAGAAGGCATTTGCAAAGGATTCAGCAGTGTGGGTTGTGGTTTCCACTGGCCCAGGGGCCTTGAAAGATACCACTTCAGTCTTAAGAGGTGTGAAGTTTGCTTTTGAGAAGTTCTTCACTGTGGTCTTTTGTGCTGGGGTGGGGCGGATGTGGATTTCCAGTGAGATTAATTTATGGTCTGATCTTACCAAAGAGGGATGTACTTCGGTGTGGAGCATTTTGTCCCCATGTTTGTGATGATCAGGTCTAGTATACTGTCTCCTCTTGTGGGAATGGTGACTAGTTGTTCCATTGCATTTGAGTTTATGAATTCTAAGAACCTTTGGGCTAGAGTGTTGGGGCTTGAGTAATGTTCCCAGTCTATGTTTGGGTAGTTGAAGTCTCCCAAAATGATGGTATTTGGAGAGACATTCATACTCTCCAGTGTCTTCAGGAAGGCTGTGTGGGGTTCCTGAGTTTGAGAGGGTGGTCTGTAGCATGCTACAAACTGTAAGGCAGTTTTGCCTATGGTTAGTTGCACCTGGATAGTCTCCGATGCTTCGCGTTGCCACTAACCTGGAGGTGTGGGTATCTTTGATGAAAATGGATACTCCCTCCTTTTGTGGTTCGGTCCAAGTTTTGGGGCCGGAAAGCATGATATGAGGTAAAACCTGATAGTGCTGGGGTGCTCTCAGGAGCCTTGAACCAGGTTTCAGTCACTGCACAGACATCGATGTTCTCCATACTGAGGAGGGCTTGAGGGCGTGCATCTTGAGGTTTAGACTTCTGGCATTGAGCAGCATTACCCTTAGTTTTTTCCACTTGTGTTTTCTAGGGAGGTAGGTTTGTCATTTGAGCCTTGCCTAAAAAGGCACTATGGGGTGGCAAGAGCCTTGGCCAATATCCGAAGCCCAGGGTGACAGGTGCAAACCATCCCTGCGAAGCAGCGTGGCTTGTCAAGCATGTCATCCCAAGCAGACAGACACTGGATCCCCTTAGAATGACACCAGTAATTAAGCCAATTGTTAAAACTGATCATTTTGTCTTTGTACTGTGGCATCATTCTTGGTGAGGGTAAGATGCTGCTCAGGGTCAGGGTCATACCGGCCTGGGCTACATAATCAGAGAGCTCCTCTATGTCTCTTTTCATGTAGTCCAGGGAGGCACGCTATTGCCTCAGGTCGTTCACACCTGCATGTACAATGACTGAGTCATATTTGTACTTGCTGTGGAGTGACCTGAGTGCTTGTGTTATGTGGCGGATTCTAGCTCCCGACAGGCAGCTTACTGTGACCCTCTCCTTGTTCAGTCTGGTGAGCGGGACGTCAGTGTGCCTGACTATGGAGTCATCTATTACAAGTGTGTCTGGCATGTTGTTTGGCCTTAAGGGCTGTGACTGTTTAGCACACTGACTTTGTGAACTATGTGTTGCATTTGCTATATCTTGAGGTGGTGGTTTCTTGGGTGTCTGCTTTGGAGGCCTCTGTTGTTTTGGTAGATTTTAATCAGCCTCCGAGTATGTTTTGTGTGTTTATGTGTTTGGTTTGCAGTTGTGATAGTTCTATGTGAGACTGGGTTTGTGGTGTGCGTGGTTACCTTCTCCTCCTGACTGGTCTTGCCAGTACTGAATTGAGAGAGCTCAGCCTTCAGTTTGGCTATATAGTTGCATCTCTCGCATATGTTTGTATTTGTTGGGAGGAGGAGAGGGTTGTCTGTGTACATGAGGCAATTGTAACATTGCCTCAAGATTCCCAGATTCACCAGCTGAACAGGAGAGGACGCTAGCAACTGACCCTTCAACATGCTAGAAATAGTGAAAAAGATTGCTGTGTAACTGATGTCAGAAAGGACCTATAGGGAAATGGGTACTCAACAGAATTTAGGTGAATGAAGTACTTTTTGTTTGTTTAAGACATGGATGGCACACACACACACACGACCACCTGTAAATTTTCATATATAGGTGGTCTACTGTGTGCATCCTACATAGGTAGCCCTCAACTATTGTACACACAACCGCCATTGGCACAAGGTAAGTCAATACCTGAACAGTAAATTAAGCTATCAGCATGTGTCCATACTGTAAGTAGAGGTTCATAGATACATAGGTGGGTACATGCCCAACTGTCAAGGCCACTCATAAGCATAGGCAAAAAGTGTCTGCTGTCACCACTCCATTGATTAACTAACTGTCCCTCTGTGGAGCAGAGCCAATTGCGGGATCCCTGGGGTGTATCCACTGTTCCCCACCCACTCTGCAAGGATTCCCTGGAGTGTTAGTGAGGGGTTTTGTATAATGTAATCAGGGATATAGTTCCAAATAATGGGGAGTAACCCTGACAGGAATCTTCTTGGATGTTTACATGTTACATAGTATACCTTAAACACAGCTTGCATATATAGGTAGTTCTCCACAGAATAATAAACATATGGAACACACAGCCACTGAAATGTGTGTTAATCACCCTTGCACTACCAGTGCCTGCTCTGAGAGGTAAGATATCGCTGCCAGGATTAGAACACGCAACCATGTACACAGTCTTCACAATAATATACCACTAAGCTAACTGAGATGTACCAATGACAGTTGTGTTCACTGACAGGATAAAACACAAAAGGTAGGAATGTGTTGAAATAGGACAAATTGGCATGTACCCAATGAAAGGTGTATGTTATATATATATATATATATATATATATATATATATATATATATATATATATATATATATATATATATATATACATATATATATATATATATATATATATATATATATATATATATATATATATATATATATATATATATATATATATACATATACAGAGAGAGAGAGAGAGGGAGAGAGAGAGATATACGTCGATATATGGGGATATACATATATATGTAGATATATAGATAGGTTAACAACATCTACATAACCATGGATGTACATATAAATGGAATACCTACCACATATCAACGCGCTTAATCCCGAGGCTTAAGGTCCGAAAGAACACAGTACCGAAACACCAGATGCGCGAGGTGTAAAATCACAATGTTAAGGGACAGTCAGTGCTTTTGGTTTTGCGGTTCTGGTAGGTTACTGTGTGTAAGTGTGTTTCTTAGGGCTGTAGTGTGTGTAAGTGTGTGTTCTGGGTGTGGTGTGTGTTCTTGGGGAACTGTAATGTGTGGGTGTGGGTTAGCTTTGTGCATCTGTTTGCGTGATCTAGGAGGTAGAATATTAAAGTAGGGGGGTGTGGGGGGTGCAGACACCTACATGGGGGGTGTAGGGAGGCTTGGCTACCTGCTCATACGTAGTATAGGATGGTTTGTTTGGATGTGGTGGGTAGCAGTGTGTCTGTGTGTGTGTGTGTGTGTGTGTGTGTGTGTGTGTGTGTGTGTGTGTGTGTGTGTGTGTGTGTGTGTGTGTGTGTGTGTTCCATGTTCATGTTACTGTCTCTGTGGCTCAGGCTGGCATGCACTTGGCTTCTTTCATTTTTACTAACAGAATATTTAATGTTTCTTTTGTATAGAACAGGTTTAAATGAAAATATATTTTTCTTAAAGGTAGCAGCAACAGCATACCTCTCAATCTCTTCATGCAAGAAATCTGAGATAAGCCTAAAGTAATAAGTGGATAAAGGCCCCAAAATAGGCACATATTTCAAATATTGCTCTTATAAATTTAGAAAGATGCTAGAATAACAGGATATGTGTTGGAAAAATGCCAAACGTTTATTATAATGCTTTTTATTGAAACTAGCTTTGTGGTGCTGTCTCTTATAAATTTAGAAAGATGCTAGAATAACAGGATTTGTGTTGGAAAAATGACAAGCTTTTTTTTACAATGCTTTTTATTGAAACTGGCTTTGTGGTGCTGTCTCTCTGTGGTTCAGTCTCACTAAAGAAAGGGAGAGAGACTAAAAATAATGACAGAGGGGCAATGTTTTAGTCTTTAACTAATATATTGTCCCTCTGTCATTCGCAAGATAGTGGGGAAAAAAAGCCAAGCTTTGAGGGATAATATTTTACTTAAAGACTAAAATGTAAAAAATAAAAATATATAAAAGTTTTTTTTTAAATAAAGAATGATTTGTATTCAGTCACACTAAAAAGTGAAAAATAAAAATATAAAAAAGATTTTTTAATAAAGAATGCTTTTTATTCAGTCGCTCTAAAAAGTAAAAAATAAGGAAGAAGAGTGAAAACTTTGCAAAAGAAACACAGACAACCTGTTTTCAGAAAAGCATTCAAGGTTGGTGTTGCTGACTCTGGTAATGAGGTACCAGAAGAAGTAGAAGGAATCATCAAACCAACCTCTAATACTTTTCTGAAATGAGCATCCCCGGGATTCATGAAGCTTGCACCAGGTGCCAGAGTAGCGTCAGCGATCTAGCGCAAAATATGGCCACCGAGCGATTCAGGTATGAGCTGTTTCCATGTGCACTACCAGCGTATGCCAGAGCTGCTCAGCACCCAGCGCATGTATGCTAATTACCCCATGTGCAGCAGTGTAGCATGCAAATGAAGGTATATAGTGATTCATGAAGTGGTGCAGGCGTAGTGTAAGCATGAAGAACTGTAAACCAAAAAAAAGGTTTACATTTTGTCAGACATAAAATTGGTGCCATGAAAGCGGACCCAACTTACATATTACAATGTTAATATATGCCAATGGCTAAATATATAGCCAATGGCATAAAAAACATGCACAACATATAAAAAATAACATTTAATGTCATGACCACACTAACACAAAGTAAAACCGCAGTGCATCTGTGCGCAAATGGGATCACAAGGAAAATATATTTAGATGTCATAAAACTGCAATATAACACAATTCATGATATCCCCATAATAGTCAATGGCACGCATGCTACACCACAACCATGGCGCAAGGGTTGCTAAGGGTCTGTGACAGTGTTCCATGCGGTAACTAGGAATTAGTTGTCAATGCCATGCAAATGAGTTAAGTAATACTGAATCGTAAATGCCCTGCCAGCGTAAGGATGTACCACACTGCATAGCGGTACAACACCCAGGAGTGGCCTGGAGGTAAACATGACATCAAGAAAGGGGCGCGCCACCATAGCTGCAAACACATTAGATCATTACTAATCCGTGTTGCCTGTTGCTAAGCAAAGCCGCAGGATAGGGGTGTGGAAGTAGCCATAGCTTTGCTTAGCTGAGAACACACAAGGTAACCGAAAGTTCATGTGAACATGGATGAAAACGCGCCGAAACCGATGGCGGCTGTGCGTGGTGCGCACCACAGCTGAAACAGGAAGGATATGGGAAGACAATAAGGAAATGCTGCAGCATGGTAATTGGAGTACAAATGAGTAATTAACACCTAGGAACTCACAGTGGGCCATTGACAACAGCCAACAAGGCTGCTAACAGCTACCTGCAGAACAGGAAAGGGGAGGTGCCGTACTGCAAAGAAAAGAGAACTGTCACAGCAGAACAAAGCAAACTTGCAGTAGATCAGCTACATAACACATTTCCCAACACAATCCTGGGTTGCAGAAGCACAAAACAAGAAAGGTGGCAGCTGGATGCATGCCTGACAATGGGAGGTGAATCGGGTAGAAAACAGAAGTAAAGGGCAATAGATGAATCATGGCAGACAAGCGTAAGTCAACACCAAAGGCCCCACAATAGCAGTACCTGCTGTAAAACCAATAATTAAGATAGCCTGCAGCTGGAATAGCACAAACACACCCAATTACACCAGCATCATCGATTGTACAACAGTATAAGGTGTGAAAGCCCCACACACACACTTGTGTATTCCCAGACACTCTGCACCATTGGTGTATACAGACGGGGAACTTTTAATATGTATATGTTAGGGACCGCCATAGCTTTGATTCACCAGCATGTGTTGGAGACTGACAGTGGTGTGGAGGATGATGCTGACAACCATCTCAGGCACTGGAGGAGGCAAAGAGTGTTCAGACCCAGGTAACCTACCAGGGGCTACATGATCTGGAGATAGTAGAGCATTACAGGGTAGACAGGGACATCATACAGCAACTTATTGAGCTGTGCTGGCCATGCCTCTGAGCCAGAAGTAACAGAGGGGAACCCATCCCATTGATCACGAAGGTATGTGTAAGCTTGAGAATACAAACCACAGGTACCTTCCAAAGGCCAACTGGGGATATCATGGGGATCTCACAGGCATCAGCATCCAGGGTACTCCACCAGTTCCTGGATGCCATGTTACCACATGCCAATGAGCACATATACTTCCTCCAAACGCAGGAGGAGTTGGCCAGCAATATGCATCTCTTCCACCGTGTGGCAGACTACCAGGAGGTACTGGGTGCAATAGACTGCATGCATATACACATCAAGTCACCACCCGGTGAGCAGGGTAGGCGCTACATAAACCGCAAAGGATATCCCTCCATCAACTGCCATGTTGTGTGCAATGCCCAGGGCATTATCATGGATGTGTGTGCTGGCAGCCCTGGAAGCTATCACGACTCACACGTCTGGCATGCCTCACAGCTGTATCAGGTATTTGCCAGGGGGCACATCCAATATGGCCACCTTATGGGGGATGCTGGCTATGCACTGGAATTGTGGATGATGACTCCCATCAGAAATGCACACACAGCCACACAAGAACGCCATAATGAGGCACACGCAGAAACCAGAATCATCATAGAGCATGTGTTTGGGATGCTGAAATCATGGTTCCATTGCTTGGACATATCTGGTGGAGCCTTGCAGAAATCTCCAGGCACGTGTGCCCACATCTTCATAGTATGTGCCATGCTTTACAATATGATCCTGCGGAAACAGCTGCAGCAGGGACAGAATGGTGAAGGTCCTCACAGCCAACCACCATTGCCAAGGGACCCACAGGCACAGAGGGTCTCAGATCACAAACACCCTGTGCTAGCCCCAGTAGGCAGACGGAGGCGTGTCCAGTATGCCCATGCCTTGGCAAAGAGGGAACATATAGATCACACACTGACAGTGTAGGCACTCATGGACTGACACCCTTCTCCACCTGCATACACAGCAAACATGGATGGCACACACACACACACACACACGACCACCTGTAAATTTTCATGTATAGGTGGTCTACTGTGTGCATCCTACATAGGTAACCCTCAACTATTGTACACACAACCGCCATTGGCACAAGGTAAGTCAATACCTGAACAGTAAATTAAGCTATCAGCATGTGTCCATACTGTAAGTAGAGGTTCATAGATACATAGGTGGGTACATGCCCAACTGTCGAGACCACTCATAAGCATAGGCAGAAAGTGTCTGCTGTCACCACCCCATCAATTAACTAACTGTCCCTCTGTGGAGCAGAGCCAATTGCGGGATCCCAGGGGTGTATCCACTGTTCCCCACCCACTCTGCAAGGATTCCCTGGAGTGTTAGTGAGGGGTTTTGTATAATGTAATCAGGGATATAGTTCCAAATAATGAGGAGTAACCCTGACAGGAATCTTCTCGGATTTTTACATGTTACATAGTATACCTTAAACACAGCTTGCATATATAGGTAGTTCTCCACGGAATAATAAACATATGGAACACACAACCACTGAAATGTGCGTTAATCACCCTTGCACTACCAGTGCCTGCTCTGAGAGGTAAGATATCACTGCCAGGATTAGAACACGCAACCATGTACACAATCTTCACAATAACATACCACTAAGCTAACTGAGATGTACCAATGGCAGTTGTGTACACTGACAGGATAAAACACAAAAGGTAGAAATGTGTTGAAATAGGACAAATTGGCATGTACCCAATGAAAGGTGTATGTTTTATATATATATATATATATATATATATATATATATATATATATATATATATATATATATATATATATATATATATATATATATATATATATATATATATATATATATATATATATATATATATATATATATATAGAGAGAGAGAAGGAGAGAGAGAGAGATATGTCGATTTATGGGGATATACATATATATGTAGCTATATAGATAGGTTAACAACATCTACATAACCATGGATGTACATATAAATGGGATACCTACCACATACCGACGCGCTTAATCCCGAGGCTTAAGGTCCGAAAAACCACAGTACCGAAACACCAGATGCGCGAGGTGTAAAATCACAATGTTAAGGGACAGTCAGTGCTTCTGGTTTTGCGGTTCTGGCAGGTTACTGTGTGTAAGTGTGTTTCTTAGGACTGTAGTGTGCGTAAGTGTGTGTTCTGGGTGTGGTGTGTGTTCTTGGGGAACTGTAATGTGTGGGTGTGGGTTAGCTTTGTGCATCTGTTTGCATGATCTAGGAGGTAGAATATTAAAGTAGGGGGGTGTGGTGGGGTGCAGACACCTACATGGGGGGTGTAGGGGGGCTTGGCCACCTGCTCATACGTAGTGTAGGGTGGTTTGTTTGGATGTGGTGGGTAGCAGTGTGTCTGTGTGTGTGTGTGCGTGTGTGTGTGTGTGTGTGTGTGTGTGTGTGTGTGTGTGTGTGTGTGTGTGTGTGTTCCATGTTCATGTGAACGGCTCAGTACTGTGTGCGTCAGAACTGTGTGGTTTCGGGATTCCATAGGTATCCTGTATACAGCAGTTGAAGTGTTCATATATGTGTATAACATGGACCATAGCAATCACACATTCCGCCACTACCAACCTTTATGAACAAAGGATATGGAGAGTATATGCCTATACACTATTACAAATATGTGTTATGGACATGAGCCAATGATAGTGTTACCACCTGTCCCACTTTGCAAGGGACAGTCCCCTTTAGGCGGTTGTGTCCTGACCAAATATATTAAACGTGGCAAATGAGATGGGATTGTAGGACATAATTATATCCCATATGTAATGTAATAGTTGCATACAATAGTTCTTTCTGTATCTAAAATACCTACATGTTACAAGAAACAGGATAAGCAACTAAACTGCTACAAGAATAAGCATATATTTAGGCAAGAAAGGAAAGTTCAATCCCTTGTACTGACCGTGGGTTTGTGTCGGCCTGTAAATTCTGATGTGTGTCCCAAAAATGTCCCACTATGGCCATATGAAAAGGTGGCAACCCTAGCCAAAGAGGATCATCACCAATACAACTACAATGACTGCAAATACCTATAACAGAAATATACAGCTTTCATGTATCAACACTTTATTACATTCTGATGTATTTCTGAAGGGATTCAAGGACTAACATCACCTGCATGCTATACAGGAACCACATAACAGTGCCTTAATGAATCAGCCTGCAATTACCATAGTATTAGTCCACTAAAGGATAGGTGTTCAAATAGGGAAGGAACCCTCATGCACATATCGATTATGTATAAAAGCAGTTCCTACACACCTGCATCTGCTATGCACACCCACCATCACCCCCACACCCAAACAAATTACAATACAAACTGTAATAACATCACAAATCATTCACTCACTGTATGACATCTGCAGAAGCCTTAACATACTTTGTCAGAGACACACTAACATGGCCCTATGTGACAGAGTTGGTGTTATACAATGGAACAGCTGCTAATGTTACAGGGTTTGTTTGCACTAATCCCGTTTCAGAGGGTTGTGTGTACACCAGGATGTGTTAGCAATTACTGAGTAACAGCACAGTATGCTACACTTGTACACCAAATCAAGGATGTCTGGTGAGCACACTGTAAACCACGTAACAGTTCATGCATAGCCATACAGCCTTGAGCTGCCCAAACATCCTTGCCAGACTTAAACATCTGCAGAAGTATCAGGTACAAACAAACCCTGCATAAGTAGCAATGTTCTGAAATATAACAGCTGTACTCACATGTAGAACAAAATTGTCTAGCCATTACACGCAATCCACGGGAGTCATGAAGATAATATATCTCTGTCTGTCTCCATACAGCTGTTGAAATATATCACAAACAACACATCCAGGCCATCTTCTTTGAAAGTAAGGCAAACAGACAACGCCCAAAAGGAGTACTCAGTTATACACCACTGTTGCCATGGTATTGGCTAATGGAGTAGCTGCACAGCTGATGTGCATCTAATTGACTACTTTGGAACACCAATTGGTGGTCAAGATATCACATGTTACTGATATTTAACTAGAAAAGGATGGGTTATCACACATTCAAACCATCTGTATATACCAGCAGAACGTTACAAAGAAGATTGGAACACAAACAGAAAAGGATTGAATCAACAGTTAATGACACCTCGGGTTACTAATAAGGTATGTAGAACCGTCAGTATGTCTGTGTATTTAGTACCTTTTCTGTAGTATTTAAAGTGCATGCAAGCCATATAGTGGAAACAGTTATCTTGTAGTGATGTATTGTTGAGCATAGTAACGCTTGAGGTATTTGTGTGTACTGCTGTAGGTCACAAGGCAAACACTGCATACACCACAAGGGATGCAATATAAGGGCTTTGAACAGAAATATTCCTCACCAGCCGCTGTCAGTGGCAGGGCTGGTCCAACAAGTATGTACTATAACAGGGGATAGTATATGTTGATATATTGTAACAGTAGCCATATGTATGGGTTTATTACTGAGAATAACATGTTGAAGGTTGGACCACTGTGCAATTATGATTTGCATTGATGGATATTATGCCAATAACTGTGTAATGTATGGTATTGTAGGCAGATATGTATTAGTTACATAGCATTACTGTTATGTTAGGCAAACATTAGTTATGTCTATTGGCATTTATAATACACAATAACAGGATACATATGTCATTTAGTCACCCAACAGTTTATCAGAATGATAGCAAAGTAAAATGGAAGAGCTAGTTAACTATCCATGCACATAAGACATGTAATATGTGCAAAGATAGGTACTAGGCTGTCTTACCAAGGGTATTTATAAGTGTAGCTTGAGTGTGTTGGCTTTCACCACCCCCATAGGTTAGTTCCCTGTGCCTCTGAATGGCAGAGCCATTAGTTCCCTGTGCCTCTGTCCAGCAGAGCCACTGCAGTGATCCCCGGGGTACATGTCTGTCTCCCATCCACACGTCAAGGTTTCCCTTGAAGAGAGCTAGTGAGGGCCCTGCCTGATGTACATTGGAATCATGCTCCAAAGGATGAGGAGTGTCCAGGTCAGGAATCTATCCGTCCAGCACGTCCTAGTCATCGTTGTGGTTAGGTGTACATCCCTAGAGCATGTGGCTCTCAGGGGTCTCTGTTTAGGTGGAGCATATCCAGCAATACTGGTTTGGACATGGGCCTTGTATGTCAAGCAGAGATCACCTGTGAGTATGCAGTATGCAACGAAGTACAGCTGGAGTTTCTTAGGTTGGGCTGCATAGGTCATCTGTTTGAGGTCAGTAATCCTCTTGTTGTGGTACTGTTGTGGTCTTCCAAGCTGTTGCAGTTGTCTTGTAAGGTATATCCCAAATGGGATGTTGTATCCTTTAATGGGTCTAATAAGTGATGAGTAGAGAGTCACAATGGCCTCCTTTGATCTGGATATGGACCCATTAGAGATTAGGGGGGCCATGTAGGAGGATATTCTAACCACCTTGTCATTATGGGTATCGAAGAAGAGATTGCTATCTACTGGGTCTCCCAGATCCCTTATTACCTTTTCTGTATGTAGAGGACTAGCACCTATGAGGTAGTCCGCGGATAATTAGTTATATCCAAAGGGGATGACTATGCACTTTAGGCATTCAGCTTGACGCCATGATATTGACACCAGTTATCCATCTCAGTGCGACCCTTCTAGAGGGTATCTGTAACAGCTGGGTAAACAATTATGTCCCCTAGTTTGCAGTCATCTGCAAACCTTTTCAGCCAAAGCCCTCCTGTTCTTGTCTGTATGTCAGAGAATTATATACCGAACATGAGGGGTCCTAGGACTGAGTCCTGGGGGATGCCACTTGTAACTGGTATACAGTCGGACCTAGGGTATGCAGCTCCCACTGTGTGGGTTCTCTCATGAGCCACTTTGCAAACCATCACATGACGTAGAGGTTAATGTTCAGGCGGATGGGTATGTTGATAATACCAGAAGGATGAATGGTGTTGAAAGCCTATGAGAGATCTAGGTAGGCTGTGCGGACCTCCTTACCCTCATCTAATGCCTTGGTAACTGTCTCTAAGAAGTCCACCAGGTTTAGGAGGCATGGTCTGTCCTTAACAATGCCAAACTGGGAGGAGTCAAAGGTTTGGAGGTACCCAATGTCTCTGTGACTGAGATCCATGATGTGCTCCATAGCCTTGCAGACCAGGCTAGCCAGGCCTAAAGGGCAATAGGTCCCGTGGTCCATTGTGGCGCCACCTTTGTGGAGTGGGATAACTGTTGCTGTGTGCCATTCAGAATGCACTAAGCCCGATGTGAGGCTATTATTGAACAAGGTGCATAGGTGGGGAGCCAGTACGTTCTGAAGTTCATGTAAAACGCAGCCTGGGATGTTGTCCAGTCCCATGGATGCAGTGATATTGGCTTTAGAGTGTGCAGCTTTGAGAGGGAGGGGGAAGGTAGCACTGAACCTATCTGCCAGGATGTTGCCAATATCAGTTGGTTCTGTAATGTTCGTGCCTTTGTGCTGTAACTCAGAGCAGATCTGGTTGTTGACATTGAGATATGTGACATAGCTATAGAATGCTTTGTGGTTGTTGTTGGAATTAGTGGTGGTTTTGTTTTCGTAGGTAGCTTTGGTGGATCTTATAAGGGATCTCACCTTCTTACTGAGGCTGACCAGGGAGCTCCTCCATGCATGGGATTGTACTCTTATTTGCAACAGTGTCTTCCTCCTGTAGTACAGTTTGTTTATGGCAGGGGACCACCAGATTGGTTTTCTTAATTAGGAGTATAGCATCTTGGTTCTGTTTGGGATAGCACAGTCCATGCACTCGTCTTAGTGCTTATAGAGTGCATTTGTGTAGCATTCAGCAGTTGTAACAGTATTGTCTATCTGCATGTGTGTCATGACGTTCACCACATCTGTCCTAAGAAGCATGAAGTTGGTTTTGTAGACATATTATACTGTGGTTCCCTTAATGGGTGGTGGGGGCAGGATGTGGATATCAACGGTGTTCAGCTCATGGTCGGATTGGACCAACGTGGAGTTGACTTCATGTGTGGAGCACCGGTCACTCATGTTGGTAATGCCTAGGTCTAGGATATTGTTTCCTCTGGTGGGTGTGTGGATATGTTGATTCAGGGCATTGGTGTTTATGAATACCAGAAAGCATTGAGCTAATGCGTTGGTACACAAGTAGTTTTCCCAGTTAATGGTGGGGTAGATTCAGTGAGACTATGTGATAAGTGTGGTGTGGTGCGAATGTATACCTTCTCCACATGACTGTCAGGGTCAGGCTTGGTTGGAAAGAGCTTTACCTCCAGTTTAGCTAGATGAGTGCATCTCTCACAGGTTGTAGTGTTGGGTGGTAGGCGGAGAGGCTTATATGTGTACATGAGGCAATGTGTACATTGCCTCAAGATGTCCAGATTCATCAGATAGGTGTGAACACTGGCAGTTGACTCTTGGACATGTCTGAATATAGAACTACTTTCCCCCTGGATAAGTGAAGAAAGTGAGTACAAGAGCTATTTTACTCTAAGTAAGTGAGAAAAGTATGTACAAAACCTTTTTGCCACTAGGTAATGAGGAAGATTGAGTGCTGTAGTAATTATTAGCTTACATAGTGCTTACAGGTTCTGAACAAGTGCTAAGCATGAATAAGTAATCCAGATAGGGCCTTGGATAACATAAACACACGCACCCCAACAGGTACACAAGCATATATCCATGTACACCACAGGGCCACTGTACCCACAACTATGCAGGTACAAGCTGCACTCAGGCTGCATGGGACCTGTCCACATCACAGGTTGTATCATACACATATGGCAAAACAAGATGCTCTCCATGTACACATCATGTAAAACACAGCTCCATGTCAGGATGTGTACACACTGAATGGCGCACACCAACAGGTATCACAACCCACAAAGGGGGAGACACCACTGATAATGGGAAATACAGCTCTACTACCCTGCTGAGTCTGGTCTGGAAGGCCATGTACCTTGATCAAATAAATGATGTCAGCAGTACAGATGTAGATGACAGTAAGGTTGATGTCACACATATCATAACCTTGTCAGGTCATATGACATCATCACCCCTACTGTGTACCACCTACACTCGGTATACTAGATGTACAGTCCTATGTCACAGGAGTGTTTTGCAATGGGACTGCTGGCAGAAACAACACTATAGAAGGTGTCTGATTAATACATGCTCATCACACCAGTGGCAGCTACAGTATGTCAGGATTAATAAATTTTATTCCCCCTCATTGTAGTCCATACCTCACAGACAAAAAGAAGGCATCTGCCTATTGAAGTATGCGAATGACTATGACCTAGGAGCAATAGCCTACTCAGGATTGTTGTGGACAACATACAGAAGGGGCTTTGTGGGTGAGGTGTGTGTGACATATGGCCACAATCTGACAGCTACATATTGCATTGTCACCCCTATGTTAATAAACCTGTACGCATGAACTACCACCTAGGCAGCGGTCTGGGCACCTGGACAGTTGTCTTTCCTGTGATAGCTACATCACCACACCTGTCAGGTAGTCATATGTAGCAAACCTATTAATGACAGGGTGCCATCCATGAATTTAGAGATCATTGTCCAGCCATACACAACACTCAAGTGACCCATATCAGATCACATATTTCCTTTAAGGGGTATTAGCCATGTGCAGATGGCCTACACCAGCCTTCCCATTCTCCATCTCCACTATGCAGCATGATGCATACCCTGAATAAATCCATGTCCAACCCAGTGATGTTGGACATGCTACACGTACACATCCTGATCTCGGACACATACTTCATGGGCATCCACCTTCCACATGCTGGACAGATCCTTGTCCCATACACTTTACATAGTCCTGCAATACTATGCATTCCTGTCCATCAAAGCTGCACATCGCTCCCCTCTCAGACATGGTGTGATGACTGCATGGCAAATGTATCATTAACCCTGTAGATCAGTAATGTGGCACTGCTCCACCTGGCCCTACAGACCCTCCTGTTGGCTACTGCCGGGTAACTTTTCATCCTAGATTCATACATGGCCCATGGCATATAGCCCACTAGTTGACTTTGACTGTACATGCTATAGTTGATATCCATCCCTGCAAATACCATCTGGCTAGCTAGTGTCCCATGTGTATCACATGTGCAACACAGGTGATACATGGCAGGATGTTAAATTGCTGTGCAGTGCTGTGTAGATGCATATGGCAGAACACATACATGTAAAACCTTATGTGAGCATGTCTGCAGGGTCACAGATCATATCTGTTAAGGCAGTGTAAGTCTTTATATGTGACATATACACAGCATCAAGGTCAACTGCATTAATGTGGACACATCTAGACATGTGCTGATAGGTAGGAACACCAGTGCAGGCAAACAGACATGCCCACATCAAGACAGCATCCACATGGAGTATGAGCAATGTAATCAGGTGACACACACACATATATGGTGATAATATCCACTCACCATTGAGTGTCACATGTGTGACACAAACACGTCAGTGTCATGTAGGTTTGCAAATACAACTATTTAAATGTAATAAATGCGATACACATGTATGTTCAGCTGTAGCTCTGCATTTCTCTGTGAGTTACTGTGACCTGTATCCATCATTATGTCTTCCAAGTATGCTTTGTGCAAGGCTACCCCCTTTTACCCGCTTGGAGGATGAGGCTCTCCTCCCATACCTACTTGACAATCATGATATCCTGTTCAACCATGTGCCACAGGATGCACAGCAGCGGGATGCCCTGTGGATGGAACTTCACAGGAGGGTTAATTATGTGGGTGGCCACAACCACACATACCAGCAGGTGCACAGATACTGTACAGACCTCATTAGATGGGCAAAACAGCATGCGAATGCAATCGCCAGGGAACAAGCTGCAACAGGTGGTGGACCACCAACCCAGCCCCCACTCACACGTACCGAAGAGAGCTACTGGCCAACCTGGGGACACCTGCAGAACCACATCCACGAGCCTTAGCCGATATTGTGGAGGTGGGTGTCTCTCAACCACTGAGCCTGGAGTTGCCTGGTAAGTCATTACTGCACCTATAGCAACTATATAGTTGCATGTATCACTGTACAATATGTAATGTAACATCATATGCAAGGCATGTATAAACACATGCCGCATACTATAGTATGCTACTCTGTGTATGCACACATGTGCATACACCATAGTATAGTCTAATGTACTGGTTTATGTGTTATGCACATTGCCCCCTCTAGCCATTATACAGGTGTGGATAATGCTCATACTGCTGTGTTACTCCTATTTAGGTACCTCTGGCATTCCACTGCCACAGCAGCCCGTTGCAGGTGAGACTGTTATTATTTATCTGGAATCGTAATGCACAGCTCTATCTGCCATGTGGTCATTTACAACATGTACACATAATGTATGGTCCTGTCACAATATACAGGTCGGACCTGCAATGCATCACAATGCCTACCCATGTGCAACACTTGCAAACTATGTGAAGCATCTCACCGACATGAATCCTCACAAACTGTCATTGCCAGATGTGTGGACAGCTGTGCATACAATGGTGGAGGTGCTGTTCACTGTAGGGACATGTACTACAGATCAGAATTACACATGTGGGGAATACAAACAGTACTACACAGTAGGCTGGAGTATGGCCAGCCCACAGGATTCACTGGTGTGGATCATAGCCCTGCTATGAATGTCACACAATGTGATGTACTATCTTGACATGTCCATGACATCTAGTGGCCTGGCTGCAACACTGCCTACCTAACCTGAAAACATATCCCACATACCACCCTTTGTCTGTATAACCCTGTTGTCAGTGGAGCATATGACATCTATGGGTGTATGCCATATGGGACAACATAGACATGCGAAATAGATGCCCGTCACAATAATTTGGCCAACACATGTACACACATGGCCATGGAGGATGGCCAGAGACATGGAGCAACACACCCAGTAGACGTGATGTGCTTGTGTGTACACCCTGTCATACAATGGCTACACATGGTCCAACTATGCCCTTTGTGTAATGGTTAAATTGTAGATGTGGAACACTAGACATCCTACAGGCCTGTGCACATCTTGTGTAGGCGTAACATCAATCCACCACATAAGATGTGTTGAACATCTTGAGGGTGTCACGACATGACAGCAGTCACCTGTACAGTATCCACATCAGCCCACAGATACAGAACATTCCCCTTGCTGGTGTCGGACATCAATGTCATACTTGCTCCTCGTGTGTGTGTGTGTGTGTGTGTGTGTGTGTGTGTGTGTGTGTGTGTGTGTGTGTGTGTGTGTATGTGTGTGGTACACAGATGTCATGTGGGACATGGTGTACTGACATGTTCACCATGTCTGGCCATAGTTGCCAGGCAGCAGCAATATGGCTGCAGATGTGCAGGGGTGTCATCTGTATACCCATGAGTGACCTGTGTCACAACTTCCACATCATGGTTTAGTGTGTATACACCTCAGTGACATGGGTCACATTCCACAGTATATATGTATTGTATCTGAACATATGGCTATGAACTGTGTCTGTAGCTAACACTGTATAGCAATAGAGACGCCTCATGATTCCCTGCAATGGCCATGCACATCAGCTAAATGTGCAGCATTATCTGTAGGGTGGACAGACAACACTGCATTGGGACACCATTTCCCCATTGTATATTTGACAGGACACCATTGTGTTAAACATGTATGCATGTCATTGCACATGTCAGCAGATCACATGTCATACTACGTGTGATTGTCAAGGTCATATGCCACACATCAGGCAGGTGTACTGTTAACCCATGCTGGTCTACATGGTGTAACACAGGGATGTATGCTAACTACTACTATGATTGTATAATTTGCATGCCGTCTGCTATGACACATGCATGCTGTTGTGTGCAACCCAGGGATGTATGATAACTATCACTATTATTGTCTGTGCTGCATGCCGTCTGCCATATCACATACATGTGGCATGCCTTCTGTCATATCACATGCGTGTATGTCTGTGTGTGTGTCTGTTGTTTATATTACAATGTACAGTTCTTGTCTGCCTTCACAGGTGATGTAGGTGCATTGTCCTCTTGTGGTACATCTGATGTTAGTGTCCCCACAGACTCTCACAGTAATGATGAACATATGATTGAGTCACAGACAGAGTTGTCAGGGGCTGAAATTGTGCCATCGGTTGCCATTGCAGCTATATCCCCCTCATCCCTGCACACAGATTCCATGCCTGCACATACCCCATCACAGGTGGCCATAGAAGAAGGACAGCTGGCATGTGATAGCTTGGAACAGAAATGTGTGGGGGTTATGGAAGGTATGACTGCATACCATGGTGTCAGCCAACTGACTGGTGGTGCCCCACACAGGCACATGGCCAGTGCTGCTCATAGGAGGACCTCTGGCCAACATGCTCCTGCAAGACAGAGCGCAGCAGCTGGTGTCACCAGACACATGTTTCAGGCTGTAATGGAGGCACAGGCATGTGCTGAATGGCACAGCAGAGAAGATCAGAGGCTACAGAGGGCTGCTGTCCATTCTTTAAACAACAACGTTCAGACAGTGGTAAATGATAAACAGCAGATTGCTGAAGCTTTGGATAGATGGTTGGGTGACATGGTTGAAGTCCTTCACCAAGGCATGACAATCCATGAGCATGAGCTGTCTGTGTTGGAACATCTGGTAGGAGTGAGGCGTCAGGCACGTGGACCTGATACATCACCTGTTTCAGGTCTACATGTACAAGCTACCTCACATGTCCGCTCCCATAGTGGCTGTAGCATCAACAGCAGTGCATCTGGTGCTGTGCTGTCCACACCACGACACAGAAGGCCATGTGCACATGGCCCAGAACGGTCCCAACAGGGACACGGTTCCAGTGGACAAGTGACATCAGACAGTGCCCAATCTGCACCTCTGCCTGGTAGTGCCCGCGCAACCCCTGGCAGGCACAGGTCACATGTCCATGGCCAGACACCATGAACTGTAAAACCTCACCTGTACAGTCTGCAGCTGTCAATAATACCCCTCTGTAGACCACAAACTAAAGACAAAAAAAAAACAAAAAAAAATGAGTGAGAGAAGAACTGAAGGCGAGGAGCCAAGATAAATCAAAAACAGAACAGTTTGTGGCACTTTTGGGAGGGGGTCAGTCCTACGAAGGAGGCACTGAGAAAGAGAGGCACTGACACTAAAGTGTAACTATATTCTGTAGGCCAGACACATGGCAGAACTGTGTGCATACATACACACACACACTGGAAACATATGTAGGGCACTACAACACACACATGCATAACATCCGCACACGCCCAGTTAGATAAAAAGCCCTAACCCACACACATGATGTCATCCAATGGTGCAGCCTAGGTCTCTGGCAAACATTATCACCCTGTGCATTATGATGATGCCTGTGCCACATCCCTGACATCCACACCATCGGTGCAGGGACATGCTCATATGGTCTGATGCACAGGGTGAACAGACTAGGAAGATAAGTGTAGTTTACAATTGTTGAGTACTGTTGACAGGCAGCAGATATACCATGTACTACAAGTGTACAATGCATTTCGTACTGTTAACAGTATGTGTCTTGTGTAACAACAGTAATTGCATGTTGGTCATGATG
>NC_056748.1:530172675-530175175 GCF_019279795.1 Protopterus annectens
GTGTGGGTTGTGATGCTCCCAACCACATTCACTCCCAGTATAAACCTCATTGGCATACCAACAGTTGTCAAGCACTTTCCCATGCCCTAGCCCATAGAACCTCCAGATATCCCCTGTGGTGCATGTGGTCCTGTGCATTACTGCAGTGTAGCAAACTAAGTAGTTACGTTGTGTATTTGTGGCCCTGGAAAAGGTGTCAATGTGTGTCCATTAGAGAGTGTGGTTATGGGGACAATGGCATCCGTTCACATGGACTGACATGTGTGCCACACCTAATGTATGCCTACTATATCTGTTGCAGATATCACTCACTCACCTATACACATATGTTCTTACAGCACAGCAACATGTCGCCTTTATGGCACATGTAGTAACGTCATGCACGTGTAATAGTAATTAGTAGTCAGGGGTTTGACCTCTGTACTGTTTGCCATGTGGCAGATGAAGCTTATGGTTATGTCTCCAAGCCCTTCCCTGGTGCACATTGCCTGTTCCACCCACACACTCTCTGGTGGATGTGAAGGTGTACACCTGCACAGCAGCAGCATGTGTACTGTAAGTGATGGAAATAGTCAGGTGATGGCCTCTGCACCTATTGCAGTCCTCCTCTAACTGATTGCATGTGATGCAGCTGTGATGGTGTTCCCATAGCCATCCGTACGATAAACACAGTACACTATCTAGGGAAACATGTTATTATCTGGCCGTGACAGTCGCTATGAGTGGTACCTGGATGTGGTGTTCTGACATGGTATCACAGATGATATCTGGATGTACCTCAATCGTTTTCCACAGTGGGAAATAGCCAAAAGACAGGAGGGTGATGTGCCACACATGACTACAGCAAGTAAGCATAGCTATGCTGCATTGAGACTACTGCTTGTTTAACACGTGTGTGGTGATGGCTATTCTGCATGTTATAATACAGACATGACAGTACTTTTTTCATGAGGGACCCCCATCTGTAGGGTCACCTGTGAACTGGTCAGTGTGTGCAACCATTTGTTTCTTGTGTTGCACACTGAACACACATCTGTGCACAGCAGAAGCATGGTGTGAGGATTGCAGACAGTACATGATGATAGGGATGTGTTACTGCCATCGCATCCCTGACTGGACATGTGTCAAATGAGACACTGGTATGACTGACACTGTGTGGGATTCCCAGTGACAAGCCAATGATGGGCAACTGCTCATAGCTGCGGTCACACGTCTACTACACATTGTACAGTTGGCATGCAGTATATATGCATGTGTTGTGCTCCCTCTGCAAATGTATACCATCTGTTGTGTTGGGTTGCTGGTGATATCTATGCATACTGTCGTAGGTAATCTGTATGCTGTTGTCTATCACTATGCCATATATGGGTTTAAAATGCAATACCATAGGCTGAATGGGTTGGGAGGTCCCGGCAGAACCTCCTGTCCCACTTCAGCTGACCATGGCACCAGGCACTAGCACATCTGGGGCCCAGCCATAGACATCAACCTCTGTTGGCTCTGCACCACCTTCTGGTGGTACCACCACTGAGGATGGAGCATGTCCCCCTTGGGAGTGGGACCAGACAGGTACATATCTGCTGTCGTGCGGTCCCGGACGTGTTGCATTGGTGGCTCCCTAAGAGGTTATGAAGCCAGATACGCCAGTTCAAGGGTGGAGTGTCACATTTACAGGGTGATGCTGCCCCTCCTGGACAGCCCCCAGCACTGCCTCCTTTGCAGCTGTGTACGTGCAGTGGCAGTTGCCCATGGCTGGGGACCTCTGTCTCACTGTTCCCATGGGCTTTTGAATGTCGAAGACCCATCCCCGTCCAGGGTGTATCCCCCCACTTGTGTCATATACCAACCCTGTATGCTGTCTTTTCTGTGATCCTACCTATCCTCCACGGCCATACATACACTCCTTCCCCAACATCTGACCCTCACCTACGGACACATAAGGCCATGCGGCTCCTAGGACAACATCTGCCCTATACATAGCTGTCCATTGCACATATGTGCCCATGGACACATGAAACCTTTGTAATATGCATCATAACATACTCCTGTTATACTCAGCCCTGTCCCTCAGGCGCACTATCCTGGTATGCACATCACTCCTACATGGTCCAGATACACGTGATGAGTACGACCCTATTGTACACAAAACACTATCTGTCCCTCTATGGTTACCCCACTTACCTTTATCATGATGATGTTGAACACAGCACCTTGCAAGAGTACTGTTCACACATAATGATTGGACAGGTACTGTTGTGTTAATGTACATTACATGCACAGAGTGATGTATATGGCCAATGTATAACTATTTGCATGTATGACTGATACATGTCTGTCTGAGGGAGTCTTGTGATCACATAGAGCAACACCACTACATAATACAAGCATCGCTGGTGTTTCCCATTTCATTTGTTTGTAATGCCTTGTTGCCACATGGTATGTTCCTGATACATCTCTATATATGTATGTACCTATATGCTGGACATAAACACTCACATGT